>NW_026867363.1:0-69277 GCF_026571515.1 Ruditapes philippinarum | reverse complement strand
TATACAAATTTGTAGTAAATATGATAATTATTTATTCACAGATGTATTCTTTTAGAGATATATAGAGGATATTGAACGAGTGTAGGTTCAATACTGAGTTCAAGGGGGCCTCTGGCGGGGATAATATCATTATTTCATGAAGTCAGTAAATTAAGTAATAAAGCTACACGATTATGATATTCTTTTTATTACACACAGAAAAAGAAGAATATTTTGCATTGATTAGTACAAAACTAACATTAAGCACATATTTAAGCTCTGTCTGTATAACGCAAATGACGTCACGTCAAAATATATAAACGGCCGTGGAAAAATTATGCTCAAGGAGTTGCAAAAGCGCCATTGGTATCTGATTATTAATTTTGTACATGAACAAAAGAATATGAATTGCCAAACAATACTTTCAAAGATAATTACATATACATGTACTTCATTTTGTAGCATAGGTTTTTTCTTTGCTTTAAAATTTTCTGATTGCCTTTAAGTTTTTATTTGAACTTATCTGTCATTGCAACAACAAACAGAAACACATGCGCCTCTTTTTTATCTCTCAAAGTAAATAACAACATGGAATATAATATATACAGATCAGATATACCATAACAAACTTTTGCAGTAAATTTTCAGCTTGTGCACAGATTTTCAAAGTAATGATTACGTTTATAATATTAATGTTTTTTGGTATCCATCAGGTAATAGCGCATAATATCCATCAGATATAGAGATTTTGTGTGCCAAGAAAAAACAACATTCATAAAAGAACAAATGTATACATGACACATCTATTTGAAATCGCGACAATATAGTTGTTATATGTGTATACTGATAAACATGGCAAAATACAATATCTTTTCTAAGATATGTAATCAAAATATTCGTCAGACGATAATCATTGTATGTACATATACACAAATTTAGATATATTTAGTCATAAACAAAAAGCCAAATATGTAAAGTAAGCCTAGTAAAAACTGAAAGTACATCAGAAATTATTTCCTTGAAATCCTGACGTCGTTGTTGTATATAGTATTGAATAAAAAATAATTCTAGATTTGATGACAGCAGTATTAAATGATTCACATAAACATTTTTCAGAAGAAATAAATATTGTTAAATGTTAAGGCTTTCAAGAATAAACACAGTGAACAAAACATGATTAATAGTCTTCATAACATCTAGATATATTAATAGATACAACAGAGGGTTTCTACTTATTTCACAAAAAAACTTTTTTGTTATATTTAGTCTTAATAGATTGAAACAATTTACACGAAAATAAGTTTGTACAAATATAGAAATATGGTTTTTACTGATATCAATGTTCAATGTTATGTATTCAGTTATTGACAAGCATGCCACTAAAAGTGGTCATCCTATATTGGTCTTGGTAAAGCTGGTAGCTGGAACCTGATGCTGTTGATTTGACCCAAACTTTTTCTCCTGTTTTTACTCTCGCTATTGCTCCGAAAGCACTACATGTATATTGATCATTATCATAGTTAATATCAGCTGCAATAACTTTACCTTCTAACACTAGTCCAATGTAAGCATACTTTTCTATAAAAACACATGTATGCACAGAAAACTGGTACAATCCTCCAACGGGCGCTGTAAATATCCCCGTGGAAATGTCGTAACCTGATCCCTCGTTTATCGCACTTTTTGTAAATATGATAATTTCATTTGAGGTATCAAGAACCAAATCTGCCACGTGATGTGCATGGAAAGCTATCGGAGGTCGTTCAAGTTTTCCTGATATTTAAATAAGTTTAGTAATTACGTGTCTTAAAATTGTTTCTTTATGATTTATTTCTTGTTTGTACGAGTATTTCGTAATTTTATATAAACATAAGAATTATAATGCGTATGAATAACCAATGGTTAAATATAAAGAATAGCCAGACTTCCTAAATTTAATTTGGCATTCCATTTATACGGAATTCCATAAACGACAGCCTACTGTTTACTGTCAACTGCCTACTGTCAACTGCTTACTGTCAACTGCCTACTGTCAACTGCTTACCTTCAACTGCTTAATGCTTACAGCGACTGTTTATTGATAAATGCCAACTGTTACACCTGTCAAATACCCGATTAATTGCCTGAAAGTAAATGTTGACTTTTTACGTACTTCTTCCAAAGTGTTTATATGTTACAATGAGGCCGTTTGAAACAGTATTGGTCAAGGAATTACTCTGTATCATTTATGAAATATAGAGAAATAAGAATCCCTAAAGAAAGCCCAACAAGGCAAAATTGAAAATGTTGCAGGCTCGGTTTGATTGAGTCTGTTCATGGACGGTACTGTCAAGTGCAAACTACCGTCCACGCCCTCTAGCACCGACTTAAGAAGACTTTGAAGACTATATATTAAGACTATATATACCATATGAAGACTTTGACTGAAACATTGGAACGCGTTACATTTATACATGTACATGTATAATTCTCGTTTTATTAAGCAGAAAAATAAGTATATATCTTTGCAGGCATCTGGAACTATTCCAAATCATAGACCTGTAAAATTTATTTATATCATAGTTTGAGGACTTTTCTGTTGAAAATGTGTCAGAGTTAAATCGTATACGTATACATGCACAGTGAGTTAACTGGAGTGCAGGTATATGTTACCCGCACTCCAAAGCAAGTTTTATGTCATTAAATCTTGTTCGGTAATTTTGTGCTACCAAATATAACTGCTTGCTTAATTATTTATACATGTATATCCCCGTTCAAGCTTGTAAAAGACAGTCATTTAGATATATTTAACATATAACATGTTTATTATAATATGTGTTCATTAAATGATATTGTCCCTTCCCTATAACTATATAGAGCTTAATGACAGCCTTGTAATGTCATGAACGTCGTTGTTTGTACATTTAAACTATAACGGTCAGTTTTATGTTCGCATTTTGAAAATAATGCTTTGTTTTGTTTAAAAATAATCGAGATAATGGTGCCCAAAACATAGATATATAGATTTTCAGACAAAATTATATATACCAGTCACGGTTCGGATTACCAGTAGTTTATTCACGTACTGTGAGAGTATACACACTTCATAGTCCAGATCATACATGGAACCGTTTAGTTCTATCTAAAAAGAGTTAATACTTGTTCTGGTGATTGTAGACCGTACATTTATACCTTAATTCTACAAAGCCTTAGATTTGACTCAAGAAAATGTTACTTTATTTTTGATGTTAAAAAATTATTCGACAGAAGCATGTTGACTTACATGTCAATTATTCTGTTATAATTGGAAAGTCGATGCATAATAAAATCATTGAAAGATCTTTGAGTTACGTGGGCATTATTATTTAATACAAGGGAATGTTAGTATTTGTTTAACGATATAATGAACTGCGGTATCCTAAATTTGAGTCAATGTAATGCCTTTCGCATGTAATTTCTTAGTTTTTGCAGTATTGCCTGTGTTACATTCTCTCTCTTTTTTATAATTTATGATAAAGGCATTAAAACCACAAAATAGAAAACAGATTAATCAATGTGTTGCTGTACGGTCGTCTTTTTATTTCATTGTTTTAAGAAAAGAGTGTTTAGGTTAACTTGTAAAGCTGTTTTGAAGAAAAATATTTAGTTAACTTGCCAGATATTGGAGCTTCAGATGTATTTCTTATGGAACTAATAATATAACGTAAGCTTCATCTTCCTAATACATACTTTTCGCGATATTATGCATTTAAAGGACAATGTTGAATATTGTTTTTTTCCAACTTAGTCATGTCACAACATTCAACACACAAACTTTGCTTTATGGTTAACATATATATAACCAATTTCAATTTTGTCATAATTTTGTTTTCTGGGGAGCTAAACATAAACAAAATTACAAGAAAATTTTGATATTTTATTTTAAAGAACTTTTTTATTTACAATTAAAACGAAAAACAAAATACACTTATTGATTATAATTCCACATAAAAAGTATGTTTTGGTCGCAATAATGAGATCAGTTAGCTAATATTTTCTTGTATATACATTTATTTAAAAATAAAAATTATGACGCGCCTGTAAAAATCAAAATCTATATAAAATATTTGTAAAGTAGTTACGGGGAAAGATATTAAAATAAAAGCAGAATTATAATTAAAAGTTCTGTTATGAATTATATAATTGTTATGAGATTATATTAATTTAAATATACTCTGCAATATAAAGTGATATGCACGTTGTAAGTAAGGTAATTTAAAAATGCTTCATATTATACCATAGAAGCTCTACACCATCACGATGTCTTAGAATGTTTACCTTAGTTGTCAAACCTCTAGAACCCAGATACAAATAGTAATGACTTTCATTGGATGATTCTGGCAAATACGAAGGCAGATTTGCTCATTGGTTTTACTTGCGGTAATTGCAAAAAGAAATAGAAAAAAATAACCAACCTAAAAGTTCACTTTTAAGTGTGTTTGTTAACAAGATAATTATAAAAATTATATAAAAGATGGATTTAAACAAACACGTCAAAAATATATTGTAACATTATCATAATCATTTTGTCTATCAGAAATTTTTAAGTAAATTTAAATAGTTAAGAATCTATTTTTTCTCAGAGTTTTTCAATAGCACAATTGAATTTAAACAAGAGAATAACGCTGGCTTTTCATAAAAGTAAAATAAGCTGATCCAAACTGTAATTTATCACTTCATGTTTGCACTCTTTATGTCACTGAAATATTAAACGTTTTTGAAACAATTTAAATACAGCCAGGTTTGTCTTTGTTTATGCTTCCAGGGTAGTCCTTTTCCTCTTCCATTGTAATTACAGCTGTATTGGTTCTGTTACTTGTCTGTGAAGTCAATGAAAGTATAGGCTGTTCCTCCATTGAAATGATTCTTTCAGATTTATCATCCTCTATACTAGAATAAAATTGATTCTATAATTAACCTTCAAAGCACATATCTATCAAGAGTGCAATCAACTTAACAAAAATGCATAACATAACATCAAATAAGAAATTACACATTTATAAGCTATTACTAACAGCCAATGAAAACTGAACCAAAGTGATCTGGTAAATGAACTTACACATATTGAGAGAATGTTTAGCCTAAATTTCACCAGTGATTTCACCACTTTATCTAGAAATGTATTACATTGGCAAATGAAAGTTGAATAAACTATGAAATTCTAAATAAAATAAGGTCCAGATCTCCGCCTCTCAACCGAGGAATGGTGGGCTAAGCCCGTCCATGTTGATTATTGAACACAGATTCTTTGTGAATAATTTATTATTAAGTTGATTTACCGTAAAATGAGTCCTATATTTGACAATTTATCAATCACCTGTGCAAGAGACACGTGGAACCATTTCATAACATAATCAAAGCAGTGTGCAATGGTGGGACGTACACAAGTCATTGCAATGAATTCGAAATTACAAATTATTAGGCTTAATTATAAAATAATCCTTTTTAATTTACTTACCATTGTTTTCCGCAAAGTTTACCTCAGCAGATTTTTTCAACAAAATGGCGGGCGCACATGTGTTTACATTCGGAATACTTCTATTTGATCCATACATAGACTTAGACTGTCAATAAGCAATTAGCAGTAGGCAGTGAGCAGCAGGCTGTCCAGTTAACAGTAGGCAGTGAGCAGTAGGCTGTCGTTTATGGAATTCCGTACATTTATGACATAAGCGTTGGGGAAATATCCTATGGATATATTCATATTAGTAAAACATGATATTTTAAAGCTATAATAGAAACATATTACAAAATAAAGATAATAAATTGTATTCAAAATTCGTATAAATACATGTAATTAATAAGTTCAAGGATGATGGTTGGGCCAGTTTATAGTTACAGCAACGGGTTAGTTGAACAAGTTCTTAATATTTCAAACTGGTTTTTGATGTATTATTATAGCAGGTGAATGTTCTTTAAAACAACCAAATGAATATCATATAATCAAATAAGATTTTATGAAAAACAGTTTTGAAAAGTTATCATTACGTGAGAAAAATACCTCGAAGTTGTAAAAGTTCCTCTTCTCTTTTAGCTTCCATGTCACTCGTGAGATTTGTTCTTGTCTCCTCAAATAATTTCTTGAACGATTCTGTAAAAAAATATCAAAGTTAAATTACTAACCGTAACCAATAAGTTCAATAAGTTTTATACAAAATGTGTATGTTATTATGTGTACATATAAACTGTGTACAGAAAATTTGCTAATTTCACGAAACTTGATTCGAAACCTAATTTTATATAGCCGGTAGAGTTACTTCTAAAATAGCACTTTATTGAAGGAAAACATTCTAATATATCTTTCAATTTTACTCGTTCTCCTTCTACGAGTATAATCAAGTTTCAATTGAAAGTTTTCGAATTTCTATTGGCTGACGTGGTGGTCATTTTCTGACGTTATTCAATATAAAATGAATGTCGTAAAAATCTGGGAATATGTTCCCTAATAAGAAAAATAAATGTGATGAGTCAGCGTTTTCCTTCATGGAAATATGTTTGTTTTGGTATATTCATCTTAACATAAATGTTCACTGTTATTCATGTTTTGTATAGATGTGGAGTATTAAAAAAAAACTTAAATAGCGCAAATCTAATCAAGAAATACAGCGGCGTTCCTTGATGCACCAAATAGAAATATAAACACGGCGGAATAAGACAGAAGGGTAACAATTAACATGTCTGTTTTATAAATTGTACACATGTTCATGCTCGTACTAGCATATTGTTGAACACGAGGCTGTTAATTATCCATCAATTTAATGAATATTTACATGTTAACACTTTTGTATAATTGTTATTTTTATACATGATTTTTTTCACTTTCCTTTATTTTTTTTATTGATTTATGCTTATTATAATGTAATTTAACGTTTCTTTTCGAAACGACAAGGGTTAAACAAACTGAAAATATGTTATAAATTTGCGGCAATGAAAGTTATGCCATATCCTACCTTTAATCAACATAGAAATTCTAGGTAAATATGTTAGCAAAGTAACCGTTGTATAACATGTCTTCTTTTTTAAAGGTAATGATTCTATAAATTTTAAATATTCCAGGCATTTATCATATTACAGATTTTCTGATTTCAGTTTTCATAAAGCATTACAAACTTTTAAGTTATATTAATTCAGACTTAAACAACAATCATTAGTAATTATATGCTAAATATATACGTCAGTTTTCGTATTACATCAGTAATATTATAGTATACGTGTATTTATTTTCTTATAATGAAGATCTGGTGTTTATCTTTTACCTTCTCTCCTTTTTATCTCGTCATCTCTCTTTAGCATTTCGTCCGTTATGTTCTCCTTCATGTCTGCAAACATGTCCGTAAAATCTGAAACTGCTCGTTTTATATCGCCTGTTGTACTGATGACATTATCCTCAGTTTTCTTAATTTCATTTACCATTGTTTCTAACTTAATTTCAGTTCTTATCATTTTCTCTAAAAGCTGTTCTTCGTATGCAAATTTAGAACATACAGGCTCTCTAGCCTCAGAAAGATTATAACTATATATTCCAACGACAATAACAAACACAAATGACAGTGAGAACCTCATTTTCATTGCGACAGTTGAAAAATAAAATCTGAGAAAGTCTCTTCATCCGACTCGCTTAGAGAAACTGTTGTATTTATACAAGGAAATCTTCTTTGTTATTTTAGTATGAGGCCCGTAATATATTCTTTAGTATAGTTGTTTCGCAGAAATGCACTGAAATACGGATTTGAAGGATATCCATTAGAAACAGTTTGAGGCAAACAGTTTGAAATTTCCTTACATAAAACGCTACCTCCCAAATGAGAATTAAGTTACAGCACTACTAGTAACAAATCAGCATGTTTCTATGAAATGAAATACATACAATTCATGCCAAAATCTTATAGAATAATCTTTTGTTATAAAAAAAATGATGTTTTGAACTTTAATACCGATTGTTTCATCATACGTGATTTTGAAATAACTATTCTTTGGTATTGTCATAAAAGTCATGGAAAGGTGATATTACTCCAGAAAAAAACAGATGAAAAATGATAGACTCGATTTGATCGAGACTGTTTATGAGAGACACTGATGGGTTCAACCACTTACCACACCCGCCAGCACCTTCTTAAGCTGTTTTCGTTTTTCAATACAATTAAATATTATATTCAATCATCCTTAAGGACCAGACAAAAATAATAACATTCAGATTAATGGTTATATGTAGGACAGTAAGTTACTCATCAAGTTAACGGAAGACTGGTCATTCTAGTATGCCATAAGTACTTACTTGTAAAAGGCTACCAAGCAAACATATTTGAAACATCCGTTATATTTAAACACGTTTTCTTAACACAAATTATTGGTTTAATAATGCCATTGAAAGAGACAGTTAATTGTTCTCTTTAAACTTCGATTGAGGTTGTTGCTATCAATGGACCAAAACTTAAAAATTACTAAATATAATTAATAATGAGGAAACATTTCATTATTGCTGTATCTAGATTTTTTATGTTTTTGCCCATTTTACTTACATTCTGAAAATTCAAAACTTTTGTGGAAACTACTTGTAGCTGTTGACTGAGCTTGTAGTTTTTTAACTTTTAAAATGTGTTACATAAAGTGATTTTAGACTGATTTCCTTGATTTCCAGTGTTTCCTGATAATAATTAATAAAGATACGAACAATAATCACGTAAATTGTAAAAAATCAAGTTGTAACTTGAAAACATTTTAAATCCCTCTTACCGAACCTTATCTTATGAAGAAAAAGTTAGACATATAATTAAAAGAAAAACAAAATAATTCTTATCTTACTTTCGTCATTTATTTATTTATTTTAAGAATTTGGGCGTATAGTTTATAAACTATCTTTATCTGGAACAAGTAGTCATAAATAAATTCGCATTTTATGAAAATCGTGTAGAAAAAATAAATCAACAAGGCGTGTCTTTCCAACACCCTTAAACTTAAGTGATGGCAACATGGGAAGTGCTTCAATTAGATTCATATATTCATCTTACAAAATTAAGAAGTGTTTTTTTTTTCACCGGAATATATGTACTAAAGGAACCAAGAAAATTTCTACTAATACGCGAGTTTCAACTATTCACAAAAAGGTGTTTTGTTAGTTCTATGTGATTATATTTAATTAATGTTACGCTAAAAAATATTAGTGTAATACTTTGAATGAAATTTAAGTAGCACGCCGTGAGAAATAGAACTTTTATTAAAATGACAATATTTAAATCATAAACTGATGGGCAAAAATGGTAAGCACACAATGATCTTACATAATCACAATCATAATTATGCTATGAAACATAATTTTACTGAAATTTGTCAATTTTCAATACATATGAATGGCAGCATAAATCATGTTTAATTGTAAATCAGTTTGCTTAGTGGCATGACTGCATATTTATATTTAACATAAAGATATTCAAACCAGCTATTTAATCCTAAACAAAGTATACGTCAAGTACAATTAAATGATTTTTTTCCATGGTAACCTTTCTGCGATAATTTATTATTTGGTATATTCTTTATATTTAGTCTTCTAAAAAATACATATACTTTAAATGTATCTGTATAACTTTTCGATTTATATCTTTGTAACTCTGGTATTGTGTATGTTTAGAAAAACACATCTTTAGAGGCTTTACATCGGTATCATTTATTATGACGAGGAAATATTGAAATAATATGATACACAAATACTTATATTGCAGTCTGAAACAATATGAATGTAAATTATTTCTGAACAGTTCATTGTTAGTAGCGTTTTCGCCGTAATTGTATTTGAAAAAAAGTATATGGCAAATTTATTGTAATGAGCTTAAACGTCAGCCTAGAATAGCACACATTTGATATTTATCTGCTAGTTAAGAATATTATAATAATAAATGTGAGTAAAATGCAGTGAACAGTTTTTATGTTTTATTTTATTCTTTAGCATTTGTAGATAAAACACACAAATAAGTAAAAGTTTATAAAACATAAAAATCATTGCAAAAGACAACGTGAAAGAAAGAATTCCAAATAAAATTATTGAAAAACTGTCAATCATTACAGCCATGTCCTCGTATGCGTAAGGATATTGGTCTTTATTGTTTTAATTTTTCCTTTCTGATGTTGTCTTCTTAGTTATGTTCTCATTTGTTACTTCTTAACCAAAACTTTTCTTTAGTTTGGAAAATGATTCAGTTTTGCTTCATTTTACCTTTCAGTTATCTTTTTTATATTTGTTTCATATGCTTTTTGATAAGAAAACTTATGCAACTTATCTTTAAAAAAAATCGAATAAGTAGTTCATTTATATGCTACTCTTGTCTGATTAATTTTCTATGAGTGAATTGTTTCCTACTTAGAACATTTTCGCATAAATCAAAAGTAATCAGTATATCTTTTACTTAGTTAACTAAAACCCCGCCAATTTTAATTCTCTTTATGCAACCAAGAAAGGCTACACATTTTATAAAATATTTCTTCTTTAATATGCCTTCACATCCGATTTTTCCCTCAAATTTCTGTTTCATTTCAAAATAGATTATACACTGTCATAATAAGTTCAAGCTTGCTGATTCAAACATTCATAAAACTGAAAAAAAAGAATAGATGCAAATGTTTCTTCAATTCAAATTATGATGTTTAGAAATAGTGCTCATATAATACATAACAGGATATTTTATAATAGTAATGAACCCATTGACTTTATTAGTAAAGGTTGCTATTCAAGTGTAGCATTTATTACTTGAAGGTTGTTTGTGCATTAGCTTTACAGGCACAAGGAGCCATGTTCACTTCTTAGTTATAAACACTTGTATAAATTCTTCACGTATTCTTATAATAGTGATATAAACTTACAATAGTTGATATTATAATATTATATATTATAAACAATTACAAATTAAATATTATTAAAATTATAATAAACTAAGGTGACGATATATATAAGTGCCATACACTTTTATATTGAATATCTTGGTCCTGCTGGAATGAAATAAAATGTCAACTTTGTCTTCTACTATATCCACATATTTAAGTGTATCATTAATGCTTAGTTAAGTTGAATAGTTATATAGTTTTCTTCTTTTTTTTGATGGATAACACAACAGCACATATTACCGTGGTGAATATGCGTTTGATTTTCTACACATCTGTATCTACATAAATTATTAATTGTCTTACTTAAGCATACAAAACATAATACAGACTCAATCTGTAATAGCTAACATACTAGTTGTATATTTTAAATATCTAGAGGTAACATTTTACACCTAAAATATACTCTTAAGTATAGAAAGTATATTCTTATAAAGTAGACATATCGAACAATTTTATCTTAATCGTCAATCTTTAATTATCTTTTAAAAAACAATTACTTTTCGGCACTTACAACACATATTTATTGCCAAAAGTGGTCAAATATGATGACAAATACTGTAAAATTAGTCATTTGTCGCATATAACATGTTACCGACTTCTTGATTCTTGAGCCTTTTACGGTTTTTAATTTTTTTTTTCAAAAGTCTGATTTTCTTTAAATATTTTGGCTCGTCTGGTGTTATGCAACTTTAATAAAAAAAAAACAGACAAATCATAGTCTGATTATGAGACTCGATCAGATGAAACAATTAACACCAAAATGTTGTACGTTTCACATCAGGTATTAACACTGAAATGATTTTATTAAGATTAATGTTTATTTGTTGATTTTAATTCAGTTATTCACTAGCAGTCCACTAAATGTGTTGAACCTGTGTGTGTTTTGATACAGCTGGCAGTTAGAACCTGACACTGTGGATTTAACCCAAACTTTTGCTCCTGATTTTACTCTTACTATTGCACCAAACGTATTACAACCATAATTAGTATCGCCAAATTTAGCATCTACTGCAATAACGTTACCTTCCATCACTAGGCCAAGATAGGGAAATTTGTCACGATAAACACATGTATGAACAGAAAACTGGTACAGTCCTCCAGTGAACAAGCCCGTGGAAGTGTCGTAGCCTGTTCACTCGTTAGTGAATGACTTCTCGAATATGAGAATCTCATCTGTAATATCAAGTATATCGTCTTTCAGGTGATGTGCATAAAAAGCGATAGGAGGTTATTCGAGTTTTCCTGAGTGTAGAAATAATACTTTGTATTTATATCTCAAATATCTAAATCAAGGGGCATATGCTAGTTATAAAACTTATATTTATATCAGGCCAATATATGTAGAGTTTAAATAATTACAAACTTGAATGTGTGAATGTCAACAAAATCATCTGGACGTCGTATGAGAGTGAGAAATTTACGTATGGAGCAACATATCTTAATATCAACATACAATGTAGTTTGTTATAAATATCATTGGCCACGTATTATACCAAGATAAAACATGTCAAGTAAACAACATTTTAATTTGCTATGATTAGTTGTAGATAAATAGAAATCAAACACAATTGATGTATAAACAGGTGACAATACCTTGGAGTTGAAAAAGTTGCTCTTTTTCAGCCTCGATGTCACTTGTCAGGTTTTTTCTTGTTTCCTCAAATGATGTTTTGAGCGATTCTGTAATAAAGTATGAACATTCTAATAACTAATATCTAACCAAAGTTAAAGGGTATTCTGTACGCAAACATAATTTATCTATAGCTGCTATAATTTCGTTCCCCTGTAATGCATGTAGCGTTGATAATATAAATGTAATTCATACATCTTGTGGTTATTGTTTAAAACAATTAATGGACATTTAAGGCGTATGTGTCATTTTTTATAGGACAATTTGATTAAAAACCAACACAAATTTAAGTATCAAAACATGTTTTGCTGTATTCAGCTTCCTCAGTTGATACATAAAGAAAGCGACGTAAACGTACAAAACAGACGTCTACGTTAATAGACGTCACATTTGGCGCGTAAAAGAAACGTTATAATATTACAATAAGATAAAATAGAGAGAAATAAAAAAATCCCTAAAGAAAACCCAACACGGCAAAATTGAAAATGTTGCAGGCTCGGTTTGATTGAGCCTGTTCATGGACGGTACTGTCAAGTGCAAACTACCGTTCACGCCCCCTAGCACCGGCTTAAGCAGAATTTAGAATTTCGAAAAAAAACGTGCTTTAATCACATGTTGAAATTGTAAAAAGGAAGATAAGAATGTAGAAACATCGTTATCAATCAGTATATCTTATAAAGTTTATCAAATAAAATGAAAATGATCTATCTAGTAACTAGACAATTTATGGTATTATGCTCAAAATTAATTTATGTTATATGAACAAATAAAAAATCATCTGTATACATTATGAACAATATAGTATAAAATATAACAATCAAAGATATGTGTGAATAAAGGGAGGTTGTTAAATACTTATATCATTGACATAAATAATGTATTTGTATAGATTAATTTTTTTATAGAAACTGATACATTAAATCTGATTTTTGCAACATAAATAGTTTTATAAATTTTATATAGCTTACAGATAGTTAAATATTGCAAATTTATTATGTTTTAAACTTCTTTTTTATCACTTTAAATTAACAAATCAATAAAAATGTTAAAGATATATGGATTTATATATTACAAACAATTACCAATTAAACTATACATTATTGGAAATATGCACAAAGTATGAAGTTTATTTCTTATTTTATTTAAACTGTTTCGGTTAACATGTTTTACACACCTCCTGAACGGATGCCATTTCGAAGCTAATTCTTTAGTACATTCATGTAAATACATCATTACAAGAAGCAACAACAACAATTGAATTGTGCTATATAATTGACTGGTAGAACCGTAAAATAACATCTTATTTAATCATAAAAAATGTAATGAATTAAGCTCAATCAAGCCAGTATACCTTAAATACAATATGTAAAAGAGGGGATTGTGCATTCACTGTATATAGCACAAGTTTGAAACTGTCACGCCAAGGGGAGTAACTCAATTAACATTATATATTTTAAATTCATCATTTAGCTCCCTTGACTGAGACACCACAAACATACAATAGTTTGTATATAAATTATTTTAACTTAGCATTTAAAAGTTTAATATGCTGTAAGAAATGTGAGTTTGATGTGAAATAACTGTTTTATTATACCTTCTCTTCTTTTTATTTCATCACCTCTATCTAACATCTCGTTCGTTATGTTCCCCTTTATGTCCGCAAACATGTCCGTAAAATCTGAAACTGTTTCTTTAATGTCGCCTAATGTACTGATGACCTTATCCTCAGTTTTCTTAATTTCATTCACCATTGTTTCTACCTTTATTTCAGTCCTGATCATTTTCTCTAAAAGTTGTTCTTCATATGAAAATTTAGAACATACAGGCTCTCTAGCCTCAGAAAAATTATAACTATATATTCCAACGACAATAACAAATACAAATAACAGTGAAAACCTCATTTTGATGAAGACAGTTACAACATAAAATCTGAGAAGCTTTCTGGATTAAACCCTTTAGCGAAACTGTTTTATTTATTTATAAAAATTGTATGTATGAATATGAGGCCCGTATATGAATATTTTAGCACAACTGCATGGAGATCAAAACTGGAGAAAAATTTATAGGTATCATAGTTCATTTGACATTTCATGTCACATTAAATTTTCGGAAAATAAAATCTCAAAACTCGGGTCATGTTTGCACATATGCAATTAACAAAAACAGCCATAATATATTAGTATAGGCAGAATTAATTATTTATTATTAAAGCGGCCTTCATCTTTTAGTTTTTTTTGTGAGAAAAAAAAAGTTCATTTCAAACTGTACAATAAAATTTTGAAGAATTACTGCAAGCTTCTTTTAAGTTTTGTAACTAGCGAAGTGTGAGCGTATGTGATAAATTGAGACATAACTAAATTGTACATCTTAGAACATCATACATGTATTATTTTATTGTTAATTTACTTTAAATGATTCAAATAATCTATATTGGTTTCTTATGGAGACTATTTTATGTCCGTGTAAGAACATCATAATACGTGACCTTTTCTCATTTGTCTTCTATCGGAACACCTCTATTTATATATAGTATGCAAGCTGAATTTACTGTTTATAGCTGCTGATTGGCAAATGTTGTTATTTTGCTCGTTTTCATGAGTTTCAAGAACAGTCATGATCATGGTTATTTATTAACTGATTTATTTACACCTTTATACTATACTATTATATTACTAGCTTAATTTGAAACCCCTCCGCCAGGACCTTTTCAAACATGTATGTCTCAAATTTAAATGTTATCTACCCTAATTATCATTTCATTAGTTCGTCATGATTCTTGGGCTTAGACCTTCAAGCTATGTCTTCATCTTAAACGCTTGTTAAGAAATGTGCCATGATTTCATGGGAAATTCTGTTCAAACATATTTGTTTCAATAATTTAATCGTTGTACATAATGTACATAATTCAAGCGTAAAATCACAGAATTCCGTGCGTAAATTTCACATTTTTGATGTGCAAATGTGTAACTACGTTAATATCATTTTACAGTTTAAAGATTTGTATCTGTCGTACATTAATAGAAAGATCAAACGTTTGTATTCCGCAGAATAATTTGCATCACAATATACGTCAAATACATAAGACACATTATGCTAATGTATAAATGTATATCCCTTTAGAAACGGCACACACGAATATGAAGGAGTTCGAATAATGATTTAAGAGTTTGTTAGATGCTTGTGACCGAGCTGAATGAGAAATTATTTGTCACAAAATGTACATAAAGTAGTATTTCGACTTCAAAATACATAATCACTTTTATGTACAAATTGCCAGAAAGCAAAAGAAGTGTAACGTTTCTATGAGTAGATTCCTGTATGTCGGGATACTAAAAATATAACATTATATAGAATTTGCCTTAGTCTACCTGCAAATGATTCCATAAATTATTGGTGATGTTTAGGAAATTTTCAGTGTATAGTTGTAGTTGGTGGTTATTTGTTTTCGACTCAGAGTTTCCAATAGAAACGTTCTTTAAAGGCTGTTCCAGTGGGTTGAGAAAAAACTGGCGTTTAATTTATAGTGTGTAGAAACATTTTTAGAACAACGAATTTTGAAAACGTTGATAAAGCTTTGTTTGTTTATTTCATTTCACTCTAAAAATTTTCATGCGAAATACAAAGTATCAATAGTGAAAAGTTAAATGTGAAATTTTACTCGTTTGCGACATTGAAATGGCGTCCTTGATTTGATTGTTTTAGCATTGTGCTGGTTTGGTGCAACATTGTGACGTCAACACTTTTAACGTCTGTAGAGCGTAAACGACTTAATGAATGATATTGGTGGTTGTATTCATTTTCTTAGTTAGACCATTTTCTGTCATTCTAGATAGTTTTCACAACAATATTCGACAGAAAATGTTTTTATTTCTATTAATTATCAAACATTAATTAATTAAGAATAAATATACAATCAAAATAGATGTACTGATTATAAGTGACAGTGTTTTATACACCTCAATAAGAAACTTAGACTGTTTTTGTAAAAACGCACTTAATTATACAGACTTTAAACAGACTTCATAATATGTGATAACTATTGCAAAAGTTGGCATTAGTATGGTATTTTCACAGTTACAATTTCGAAAATAAGCGCAACAGGTTAAATAATGTATTGTGATGGGTAGTGCACCGTGAAGCTATAACGGTAAAAGTTTGGTACTTACGGATTAACCGGGGGGAAATAGTCACATGTACCGAGTTCCGGAGGACATCTATTGTTCCAGTGACCTTAAACGAATCGTCGAAAACATTAAATTAAGAGAAGTTTTTTTTTATTGTAGATCAACAATTACGCTGTGGACGGCACGTTATAGAATTACTTACTTCTATCGAGAGAAATAGTCAAGTGAAATCAAAACTATTGCAAAATTGAGAACTTTTCGACCCTTTAGATCAAATAATGAATATGAAAACTACATAAATCTGAATCTTACAAAATATGATCGTTTATTCTTTTGCCAGTTTAGAAGCAGTATATTGGCACTTGGAATAGAAAATGGTCGCTTTATAGAAAAAATGGTTGAACAGATGATATGTAGACTTTGGCCCTCAAACAACGAAAAAGACGAAAAACGTGTTTACCTTGCAGACAATTGCAAATTAAAACATTTAATTTGTGTATTTCCTAGCACATGTGCTCAATTTGTTGTAAGTGATTATCTCCACAGACGTTCTGTTATGTACTCTAATTGAACCAAATACTATTCACTTATGAAAGACGAACTAAATTTTATACGGATATGATAAGACTGTTATGTAATCTAGATTTATTCATGTCATGACTGTAAATTGCCATATTCACTTTTTACAATTACTGTGAGAGTTTCATTAACTATTGAAGATACCGTTATCGTAATTTACTCAAGCATATCAAAATACGTGTATTCCATTTGTAATATTAGACATAAATAACACTCATCCTTTATTCAATTTATTCCATTTAAATTTAATTATAAGCTGAGTTTAGTATAACACATGAAAGGTGTGTAATAATTAGCGGAATCCCGAGGCGAAGTCGAGGGTAAGAGTTCTTTTACGAGGGATGATATTTCTACTGTTACCCACAAACCCATGTGTTATTTATTTCATTACCCCGAACAAATACTGTGATGATCTGAACTTGTAAACTAAATCTAACTGTAACAAAAATAAACCAACAGTTACAATAACTTAACTGTCCTGTTTGTCAGTAATATACACATTAACTCAAATTGTATTTGAAAACAATCAATAATAAATATCTAAATACATAATGACGACATTATTATATGATATCTGGTGACTTATAGGCCCATTGGACCTGGTGGGAGCATATTGAATGAGTGTAGGTTCAATACTGAATTTTTAACTAGTTAACGAGTATAAAAAAGAGTTCAGAAGATTTAGTAATGAAGCTACACGATTATAATATTCTATTTAAAACACACAGAAACAATAATGTTTCTTTAATTTATACTCTTGAGGTATAAAGCTGACATTTAGCGCGTCTTTACTATGTCTTGGTAAAGTAAAGTAAAAAAATCATTCTAATTTCAACGTATTTCATTTATAATGCAGAAATGAAGTCAATTATTGTCATTGATGATACATTAAAAAAGGGCAATAAACGATAAAATATGTGTTAAATGTAAATTTACAAAAGCTATCCCTATTCATTTGTAACAATCACTGTTTTCATTAAAACTTCGGATTTCTTTTTGTGGATTGTATTGATTGGCATTACCGAATTTCTTAAATAAGAAAAATGTATTGTAGCTTAATTATATTAAGTTAGGTAAAGATAGAAAAATTCTTTGGCATTATACGAGATGTATTTGAATGCTCTTTACGTAATTTCCTGTCTCATTTAATAGATAAATACAGAATCCCTAAAGAAAGCCCAACACGGCAAAATTTTAAATGTTGCAGGCTCGGTTTGATTGAGCCTGTTCATGGACGGTACTGAAAAGTGCAAGTTACCGTCCACGCCCCCTAGCACCGGCTTAAGCAGAATTCAACATTTAAACGTGAAACAGTAAAATTTTGAATTTAGAAACATCCGCAGATGTGTTCATACATTATCACATTTCATAATAATAATCTCATATAATTTTCATGATATGTTCATGTCTGTAGTATCCATACAATATATGGTGATGTTGATATATGTATCATGTTACATAACCGCTCTGTATCAGCCACTTAAATACCAAGTAGTGTGCAATAGTCGCTCGTAGTGAATAAACGTATAAAACATACGCTGTGTTGCTTTCTGGGCTCTCGACCCGAGAGACATGAAGCCGATATTACAATGGCATGTGTCATTTATGTATTATATGATATATGATGTATTCGTATATGTAATATGGTGATGAGTATTTTGTTCCTAAAATAGAGAAAATAACAATCCCTTAAAGAAAACCCAATACGGCATAATTGAAAATGTTGGTTTCAGGATCGGTTTGATTGAGCCTGTTCATGAAAGGTACTGTTAAGTGCAAACTACCGTTCACGCGCCCTAGCACCGTTTTAAGCAGAACTAAACATTTATTATGAACTGCTAAAATTTTGAATTTTGAAACATCCGCAGATGTATTCATATGGTGGTTATCATGGAACCTTCAATGTGACACGTAAGTGCCATTCCATGAAAAGCTGCATATGGTCCCCAAGTAAAAAATGCGTATGCCCTAAACGAGAAAACAATGGGCGGAACTAAATAAAATGGAATTTTGAAAGGGGATTAGAGGTTATGATGCCTGCATATCACAGATAAGACGTCAAAAGACAAATCTAAAAAGCAGGCCACAAATCCTAAGGGTGATTCAACAGTATTCAAGTGAGGAATACTGGAACCACCCAACAAGAAAAAAGCCAAATAGAAATACCTAAATTACTACAAGCACAACAATAATGTCGTGCTGAACGATCTTTAAGGCTCGGAAATATAACATCTCTGATTGAATGTACGGGGCGACTTTTACAACCTCCACACTGCACAAACAAAGTAAAACCAAGTAATAAAATTTCTGTTGTTCTATGATGTTCTGTATAACGCAAACGACCTCACGTCAAAATTTATGAACTGCCTTGGAACGTTTCAATGAGTTGCAAAATCGCAAAAGGTATGTGATTAATATTATTAACATGAACAAAAGAATATGAATTTCTAAACGATACTTTCAAAAAAGTATGTGTTATTCATAATTTCATTATAATTGTTGTTACATTTTTTTTGCTGTAAAATTTGCTAATTAAATTTATGTTTTTATTAAGAATTATCTGTCATTGCACCAACATTCAGACACACGTACATCCCATTGTTTCCTCCTAAAGTTCCTAAACATGGGATATTAAACATCCAGTTATAATATACGATGTCAAACATTTGGTGGTGAACAGTGTTTCAAAGTAAGGATTAAGTTAAAACTATTGATGGACTTGGGTATCCATCATATAATAGCGCATGATATTCATCCGTTAATATTGTAAAAATAATAGTATTGCAAAAAAGTATACAAAAAGAACAAATGTTTACATGCCATATTTATTTGAAAATACGTGACAATATAGTTGTTTATGTTTACTGATAAACATAGCAAAATAATATCTTTTTGAAGACTTGTAATCAAAATATTCGTCACAGACGATCATCAATGTATGAATATTTGTAACAAAATAGATATATAATGTCATATACAAAAGTTGAATGATTTATTCCTTCATTTATTGATAAGTACTCCACTAAATGTGTTCATCCTTAGTGAGTCTTGTTGTAGCTGGCGGTTAGAAGCTGACGATGTTGATTTGACCCAAACCTTTTCACCTGATCTTACTCTCACTATTGCTCCAACAGTACTACAGGTGTAATAATTCCCATCATAGTTTGAATCTAATGCAATAGCTTCACCTTCTAACACCAGACCAATAAAAGCATATTTATTAGCATAAGCACATGTATGAACAACAAACTGGTAAAGTCCTCCAACGGGTGCCGTGAAAAATCCCGTTGACGTGTCGTAACCTGTTCCCTCGTTAAACAGACTTTTCGTAAATATTATAATCTCATCACTAGTATCAAGAACCAAATCTGCCACGTGATGTGCATGGAAAGCTATCGGAGGTCGTTCAAGTTTTCCTGATATAGAAACAAGTGATGTAAGTACGTGTTTCTTAAAATTGTTTCTGTATGATTTATTTCTTGTTTGTATATTGGGTAATTTTATATAATCATAAGAATTTTAATGCGTATCAATAACCGATGATTGAATTTAAAGAACAGCCAGACTTCCTGAATTTAATTTGGCATTCCATTTATAATATTAGCGTTGGGGAAATATCTTATGGATATATTCAAAAATGTAAAACATAATATTCTAAAGCTATAATAGAAACATGTTTACAAAATGAAGATGATAAATTGTATTCATAATTCGTATATATACATGTTATTGAATAAGTTTAAGGACGATAGTTGGACCAGTTTATATTTACAGCAACATGCTAGTTGAACAAGTTCTCAATATTTCAAACTGACCATTGATGTATTGTAGTACGTGAATGCACTTTAAAACGACCAAATGAACATCTTATAATCAAATAAAATTTTATGAAACACAGTTTTTGAAAATTATCATTACATTGATATAAAGTGAGAAAAATACCTTGAAGTTGAATAAGTTCCTCTTCTCTTTTAGCTTTCATGTCACTTGTGAGGTTTGTTCTTGTCTCCTCAAATAATTTCGTGAACGATTCTGTAACAAAAGTATTAAATTAAATTATTAACCGTTACCAAAGTTTAATAAGTATTATATATGTCATTATGTGTGCATATGAACTGTATGCAGAACGTGTTGCTGATAACACTAAACTTTGTTCGAAACCTTGAACGATTCTGTAAAAAATATATCAATGTTAAAATACTCTGTAACCAAAGTTCAATGTATGTTATTATGTGTACATATGAACCTAGTGCAGAAAGTTTTGCTGATATCACGGAACTTTATTCGAAACCTTATTTTACATAGTCAGTAGAGTTACTTCTAAAATAAAACTTAAGTGAAGAAAAACAACTTGCGTTCTAATTCAATTTTCACCGCTCTCCTCCTATAATTGAGTTTAAATTGAAATTTTTAGAATTTTTATTGGCTGACGTGGTAGTCATTTTCTGACGTAATTCAATATAAAATGAATGTAGTAAAATCAGAGAATCAGTTGACTACAAAAATGATATGATGAGTCAGCGTATACCGAAAACCATAAATATTGCAAATCTTCATAAAAATTTAAGATACAGCAGTGTTTTTGATGCAACAAATAGAAACAGCTCGAGATTGATTATCAATCAATTTAATGAAAATTTACATGTAAACACTTTATTTTTTATTGTTTTTTTATACATGATTTTCTTTTTCACTTTCCTTTATTTTGTATTGATTTATGTTTATAATAATGTAATTTAACGTCTCGTTTCGAAACGAGACGGGCTAAGCGAACTGAAAATATATTATACGTTTGCGGCAATGAAAGGTATGCCATATTCTACGATAAATACAAATAGAAATGTTAGATAAATATGTCAGCATAGCAACCGATGTATGGAGTGTTTTTATCTTTTTTTTAAGCATTTATCATAAAACAGATTATCTCATTTCAATTTTAATAAAGCTATACGAACTATTAATTAATTTTGATTAAGACTTAAACAACAATCAGTTGTAAATTATATGCTAAAGTTATAAGTCATTTTTCGCATTCTATCAGTAATTTTTCAGGATACAAATATCATTTTCTAACCATGTAGATTTGATGTTTATATTTTACCTTCTCTCCTTTTTATCTCGTCACTTCTCCTTAACATTTCGTCTGTTATGTTCCCCATCATGTCTGCAAACATGTCCGTAACAGTTTGTTTAATGTCACCTAATGTGCTGATGACATTATCCTCAGTTTTCTTAATTTCATTCACCATTGTTTCTACCTTAATTTCAGTTCTTATCATTTTTTCTAAAAGCTGTTCTTCATATGCAAATTTAGAACATAAAGGTTCTTTAGCCTCCAAGACATGAAAGCTATACATTCCAAAGATAACTAAAAACGCAACTAAAGTTATGAAAGTCATTTTAAATAAGTTACTACGAAATGTTTAAAAACACACTCTGAATCTCAAAACGTTATTAAAACTGTTGTGTTTTATAAAATGGAAATATGCCGACTTTTTTAAAAAGAGGCCCGTACGAAAACATTTGATTAAGGTTCTTTAGCACGTTTAGGGAACGTTTAGCATACTTCAAAACAATAGCCTAATATGTTTGTGTCGGCAACATAGAAAAATTTAGTTATGTAAGAAATATTATTAAATAAATGATAGGATACTTAGCATAATATCTTAATAATCATTATATAATAATACTCGTGCTGTTTATCTCCGCATTAACGGTATTGCACGGTCGTGCATATTTTGA
This sequence comes from Ruditapes philippinarum, assembly GCF_026571515.1. Lineage (NCBI taxonomy): Eukaryota > Metazoa > Mollusca > Bivalvia > Venerida > Veneridae > Ruditapes > Ruditapes philippinarum. The sequence continues at coordinate 46,333 of NW_026867363.1, read as the reverse complement.
TGTGATGTCATTTGCGCTATACAAATATAGAGTAAAGACGCGCTAAATGATAGCGTAATACTATAAACGTGTCAATGAAATTTGCACCTTTTTAATATTTTTGGCATCATGTAAAGTGAATATTATATGCGTATATATTACCTTCATTACAATATTTATTGAACTCGTTGAATAAAATAAAGTTATCATTTTATTCAATTCGTTTAATGAATTCAGTATTGGAACTGTGTTGCTAGACTTTGTTCGGGGATGCGTCCAAAACCGCCTTTCCTTGTTAATCTTGTTCATCATCTGTTGACTTACATTCAATATCCTCTATTTAATGTACGAAACATATATTCATTGCATAAAACTTGTTATTGATGATTAATTAACTCATATTCATGAAGGTCACAGCCTTCGCTATAAAAGTACGTATATAAAGAAAATACATTTTATGTGTCCATTATCAAAATAAATGATTTTATATTCGTACATACGTTCTTTCATTTTTATTTCAGTATCGTCGATATTTCATGACAACCCTTTTTAAACAAAAGGTTAAGACTCGATGAATTCCAGCTAACCGGAAATTGTGAGCTGTAATGCGCTTTAGAGTGGATGTTTGTGTTTTTAGACTTTTATAATATAAAAACTATTCATATTGCATTTGTATTTAATGCTTATAATGCCAACTCATCACGTGGTCAAAATTCGATTATGCAAAGACGGTACAATAAGAGAGAATAGGTTCACATGTCTGAAAATGTGATGTCTACATTTAATTTCAACTGCTAACAATTTCTTATATTTGAAATTAGTTATCATTTGGCAAAAAAAAACGACTTTTACGCATGCGTTAACACTGTTGAATGTTGTTGTTATATAGTATCCATAGCTTTGTTACTATCTCTGAATTCTATTTCCCTACCCCTGATCATTTGTTAAAATCTTTAATAAGTTCATCGGGATTTACTTGAATTTCAATAATCTCAAACATATTACTTTGATTTTAATAATTAACATGTTATTTGTAAATACTATTTAGTAATGTAATGATATTTTTTATAAGTAAAGCAACACTCTTCCCGGTCCTTCTTTCAAATAGAAAACGTAATTATATAATTGTTTATAACATTTTATCTTAATTATCTAAATCATTATATTGTTTGATTATAAGAAATTTTTCTGAGTGGTCCTCGCATTAAATAAATGATAAGTTTCCTCATATTTAACGAGACACTCTGATAAAGACATTAAGGATACAATGGGTGCCGTTATACAACAATGATAAAACCGGTAACAATAAGATATATCAATAAAAAACAACATTATAGCGGACGCTATTACTTAATATATATACAGTGCCTCAGACTGGAAATGTGTGTGTTTTTATTTATTTCGTGCACAGGAGACACTATGTCGTGTGCTTGAGTAACTTAGTCGTTACACGAGATTATTAAGTCGTTGGCACGAGTTACTAAGTCGTGCGCACGAGTTACTAAGTCCTGAGCATTATTTAATAACCAAGTCTCGGGCATAATCTTGGGGGAATCTTATGTCCGGAAATCTTATAAAAATAGTTCTGTAAGATCTTGCGAGAATACTGTTCAGTTTATCCGCTGTCTATCAAAACAATCTTTGGTGAGCGCAGGGCACTAGATGAAACTGCATCTCGTAAGAATCTCCGTATCGTATACATATTTCTCTCCCTTGGAATTACAGGTGTCTACAATGGATGATAATCACATGCTATCTCCCTAAGTTTGGACGACATACTACTATTAAGATATATATTATGGAGAAATATTATCAAATCGTGCGTACGATATATTTTGTCTTGCGCATGAGTTATGTAGGAGTGCACATGAGATAATAAATAAGATAGGCAAGAGATACGGTGTCGTGCACATAAATTACTCAGTCGTTTGCACGAGTTACTAAGTTCTCCATTCAAATTACTTAGTCGTGCGCACGATTCTAAGAAGTACACACAAGTTAAGAGGTACGCACGAGTTACCAAGTCTTGAGCACTAGTTACTATGTGACATCAAAATTAATAAGGCATTTTCGACTGGCCACTTCGGGACTAACAGCAATGGCTCTATCAAGTAATAAAACGCAGGGCTTATTACTTTGCAAGTTATTGATTGGACAAAGATTTTAAGTGAATTGAAGTAAAATTAATATCATTAATTCGTTACATAAGATACTTTAGAGATATATGGACAAGTACAGCCAGAATAAGATCTATATGAAAATCTGGAAACAAAGTGATCCCTCGGAAGCATTAATCACTACAAAATGACACGAGAATTGCAGACTCGGTTTGATTGAGTCTGTACATGAGGGGTAATGAATAAATGAAACATCCCTTACGCACCCTAACACCGGCTTGAGCGGTACTCAATTCTCAACATTTAATAGTGCTGGCATCAATGATGCCGAAGGACCAGAACAATATAACAAAACTGAAGCGAGCCGATTCGCTACTTCATAATGTAGCTGATATGTATCTAAATCTGGAAAAAGGCAGATTTCTCGAGAGCAATAAAAACAAAGCAAATAGCTGACAGTTGCAGACTCGGTTTTATGTTATGAGATATATGTCATGTACACTTAGCAAAAGTGCTAAGTACTCCGATGATTTTCTTTTTTCAAAAAATGTTTTATCAATTCTAAATTTTTACAATTATAAAATTTCATGTTTGCTTCATGATGTTTGCACGATAATGTGAACTTTATTCACAAAAATAATGACATATTCAAAGGAAAGATTGACAACTGAAATTCGCAAAATGTTTGAGATCTTTGTTTTAAGCGTATGCATATATGCATGACTCACAGTCCGATACGTCAAGGTTCTAGTTCTGATTTATAACAAAGCAAGACGACAACCAATACCAGTACCACCATGTTATTTACTGAGACTTGTTAAGGTTGTCAGGTAATACACATCATGGAAACAATTAAATATGTTATTTGTGATCCATTAGTTTCAATCAAATATTTACAATGTTGCACGTGCAAATGCACGTACTTTGAAATCCTTTAAAAGGTGTTCAGTAATGTTTTTACTTTTAAGGAGTAGAACAGAATAGAAGTTTATCTTAGACTATAAGATATACAATGTTCATGTTGAGTAAAATAATTCTATTGCAGAAATATAAATCAAGATTATTCTTATTGACACTAACTTAACATGGTAAAGTGCATTCCCTATGGTGGTCCTTTTGTTAAGAATGTCAGTTTTTTTTATAATAACACTTTACATTAATGTTTGTCATAGATTTAATTTCACTTGCGTATATTATTTGTTTTAATAAACACAGAAACTTCAATTGCTTTAAATTACATTTCAACAAAACATACATAAACATAAGATTCCCTTCTTTGCTGTTATGAATTCAGTCTTTTTCTGCTATAAGATACTAACATAAACTAATAATGGAAATATGCAAAATAAAACATGGTATGAATAATATTCGTCACAACATATATAGACACATCATAGATAAATTAACAATTTTCGACTTATTTCACAAAACACTACTGTTATTAAGAGTCTCAAGAAATGTATTGGAGCAGTTTTCATCAAAACGTTTACGTTTTACGTCAGCTTATAACACTGAAATCAGATTTTACTCCCATCAATGTTTAATGATTTTTTTATAATTCAGTAACTGACAAGTACTCCACTAAATGTGTTCATCCTATAAAAGTCGTGATATAGCTGGCGGTTAGAAGCTGACGATGTGGATTTGACCCAAACTTTTTCTCCTGATCTAACTCTTATTATTGCTCCAAATGTATTGCAGCCATAAGACTTATCACCATAGTTAGAATCTGATGCAATAACGTTATCTTCCAACACCAGGCCAAGATATGCAAAATTATCTTGACGAGCACGTGTATGAACAGAAAACTGGTACAGTACATGTGCCGTGAACAAGCCCGTTGACGTGTCGTCGTTTGTGAATGTCTTCTCGAATTTGAGTACCTCATTCGATGTATCAAGAAGCATGCCTTTTAAGAGATGTGCGTAGAAAGCGATCGGAGGTTGTTCGATTTTTCCTGAGTATAGAAATAATACTTTTTATTTTATATCTAAGATATTTAAACCAAGGGGCCTATGCAAGTAACAAAACCTTATATTAATATCAGACTTATATATATAATTTAAATAATTCAAATAAAAAATCTAGAATGTGTGAATGTAAACAAAATTATCTGGACGTCTTACGAGAGTTAGAAAAGTACATATGGAGCAACATTGTTTGTAATATATTATTGACCACGGGATATACCAATATAAAACATGAGTCAGGTTAGCAACAATTTAATTTTGCTATGATTAGTTGTAGATAAATAGAAATCAAGCACAATTGATGAAAAAAACAGGTAGCAATACCCTGGAGTAGAAAAAGTTTCTCTTTTTCAGCCTCGATGTCACTTGTCAGGTTTTTCCTTGTTTCCTCAAATGATGTTTTGAACGTTTCTGTAATAAAGTATGAACATTCTATTAACTAATATGTAACCAAAGTTAAGGGGTATTCTGTACGCACAGCATCCTTTCTCTATAGCTGTTATAATTTCTCGTTCCCCTGTAAAGCATGTAGCGTTGATAATCTAAATGTAATTCATTCTCAAAACAATTAATGGAATTTTTAGGCGTATGTGTCATTTGTTTAAAGAAACTGATATATTTAATCTGATTTTTGGAACATAAATAGTTTTATACATTGTATATAGCTTACAGATAGTTAAATATTGCAAATTTATTATGTTTTAAACTTCTTTTTTATCACTTTAAATTAACAATTCAATATAAATGTTTAAGAAATATTGATCTATATATTACAAAAAATTACAAATTAAACTATACATTATTGGAAATATGCACAACGTATAAAGTTTATTTCTTATTTTATTTAAACTGTTTCGGTTAACATGTTTTACACACCTCCGGAAAGGATGCCATTTCGAAGCTAATTCTTTAGTACATTAATGTAAATACATCATTACAAGAAGCAACAACAACAATTGAATTGTGCTATATAACTGACTGGTAGAACCGTAAAATAACATCTTATTTACACAACAGAAAATAATGTAATGAATTAAGCTCAACCAATATACTGTTTAAACAATATGTACAAGAGGTGGTAGTCTAACAAAAGTTGTAATTCAGTGTATTTAGTACGAGAATTTTCTCCTTTTTATTTCGTCACCTCTTTTTAACATGTCATCGGTTATGTTCCCTCTCATATCGGCAAACATGTCCGTAAAATAAGCAACTGTTTGTTTAATGTCGCCTAATGCACTAATGACATTTGCCTCAGTTTTCTTAATAACATTTACCATTGTTTCTACCTTAATTTCAGTCCTTATCATTTTTTTTCTAAAAACTGCTCTTCGTATGCAAATTTAGAACATACAGGCTCTCTTGCCTCAGAGAAATTATAACTATATATTCCGACGAAAATAACGAACGCAAATAACAGTGAGAACCTCATTTTCATTAGTAAAGTTGCAACATAAAGTCTGAGAAGCTTTCTGGATGGAACCCTGTTAGGGATGGATAGAACCCTGTTAGAGAAACTATTGTATTTATTCAAAGAAAATCTGCGTGTTCGAAAATGAGGCCCGTATGTGTGTATTACTATCATTATGTTCCGGTACAAAGAGTTCAATACTGAGATAAATTTAGTTTAGGTATACTAATGTTATTGGTATTTTCATATCATAAATATTCTGATAATTTTGAGTTTATATTGGGGTATATGATGCTTTTATCGTAGCAGACCATATATCGTATTTTATTCATAGAACATACAACATGAAATCATTACTGGAGCCTAGAAGATAATCTGATAGAACTCAGTTGCTAAAGTATATGAATAAATCCCGCCATTGTTCGTTTAAAATAGAGGCATTGGGTTTTATAATGTATAGTTTACAAAGTGAATCATCAAGGAACAAATTGTTTGACAAACTGTGTAAATATCACCACGAGATCTCCTTTATCTGTGTAACGACGGTGACATCGCTTAAGCAGCGTATTTATGCCTTGATATTTATTTATTGCTCCAGCACTGTGGGTATTACCTAGCATCAAACGTAAATCCTGTTTTTGATATTTTATGTTTTGTGCTAGTTACTAAGAAACATTTGGATCTTTCTTTCGATCCTTTTTCGATTCATTATACTATTCAGTTTTTAAGAATTAATTTCACTAGCTTCTTAAAGACTTTGTAACTAGCTAAACACGGACAAAACATTTACAAAGCAATAGAGCCAACAGATTGCTGAGATAATAAGCAATGCGTGACTTTTTGGGGGGGAATTTTAACCAGGACATCAAAACCTTATAGCTGTCAGGCAATTAATACATTTATTTGGTATAATGGGCCTTAAAACCTGGAGCTAGTGTCCTACCTCTGGATCACTGCCTGTGCTAGTGGTTGAAGCGCTGTCGCTCGATAGAGGGCATAACCATAGCTATCATCGTTAATCATGGAAATTGTTAAAGTAATAGTTTATCTCTTTCCAGGACTACGTGGACTAAACGATAGCATTTGGCATTTTTTGCTTATAAATATTTCTGAAATATATTTTAAAGTTGAAACGCAGAAACATCAAAAAATCGTTTTAAAAGGACTTAAAGAATTTAAAGTGTCTTTACAAAATTATCCTAGGCACATTATCATGGAAATTCATAGTTAACCAAATTGAAGCCTTGATCATTGCGAAACCCTCCTACCGGACCTACAAAGTTAGCACAACAAATAAACATTTATCTATATCTTTATTGTCATAGCATCGCTTGTTTATAAATATATTCTGGCGTATATCTTATAGCAAACACGCAGAAACATCACAAATCATGATAAAGGAAACTAAAAAATCAAAGTATATCTTTATGGCACCCTGATAAAATAAGAATACTCTAAATAGATGCCAATTTTATTATGGCTTCAATTAATTTTATCAAATAAATTTACATAACCCATGCGGTGTCTCCAAAAATATATGAAATACCATTATAACTCAGCAGGTTTAACTTAATGGTAGGTAAATAACTTGACACGTATCAGATATCATAAAATTGAATTTTAACAATATCTTCGGTAAATATAGTGAAAACGCCCTGTAATGCAATAAAATACTCTTCTAACAGATTAAAAAGTTACCTGACGATAGATTATCTATTCAGTTAAAGATTTTATGATGCATATAGAAACTCCATGTGTTTTGTTTTTTATTATTCATTTATTGTAAATTAACTTTTACAAACTATTTAAATATAATATCACCATCCAAAGTAAGCACCTTTTTCTATAACAAAAACACACAACAAACAACAAGCGCATCCGAGCAAAGAGCAATTTATAAATTGTTGACGTAATTGCATGAAAGAATAATTTACCATTATACATTTAATATAAATATGAATAAAGTATATCAATCGACTGATCTTTTTTGGGAAGGTTATACTTAGGCAAATTCTTAACAGAATAATTTATTACTGAAAATTAATGCCCATGTACTTTTCATCTACCGCGTGAATTCCCACATACTGACAGCAAAAGTTTTTATAAATAACCATTAATGGACTCTAAAATGAAATTTTCAACATTTTCTGATCGTTTATTTCCTCATTTTTTTATTTCAAATTTGTTAAATAAAACGAACTTGCATTATCCGCAATAAAGTAGAAAAATATTTGAAATTAATTATTTGTTAGCAATTAACTCGATATTTGGAGAAACTCCTAGTTTAAGGTTTGATATAACCGGAGTTAATGAATCACGTATGTTTTTAAAACAATATATTTTGAAGTGTTATCTTAACGAAAGAAATCCAACTTAGTACTAGGTCATAAGCTCCATGAACTATGTAACCAGGTCTTTCCTTAACAGAAAGATCGTTATACGAGTCTGATTTCCAACTTACAAACCATTTGGTTTAGCAGAACTGCACTGAAATATGGATATCCCTTAGAAACAAGTCGAGTGAAGCAGATTGATTTTCTTTACATAGACCACACTTCCTAACTGAGAATTAAGTGACAGCACAATAAGAAACATAAGAAACAAATCAGCATAATTCTATAAAATACATACAATTGATTCCAAGATCTTTAAGAATGATATATTTTAATAAAGAAAGTAATGTGCTGACCTTTAATACCAATTGTATTATTATACATTAATTCAAATCGTTATTTTTTGACAGTGTCACGAAATTTGTTTGTGCACATTCGTAATAACAGACTTATTTTGATCGAGATCATGAAAGATTCTGATAGGTGCAATCCGCTAGCAGCTGCTAAAGCAGTATTAGGTTCTTTTAATACAATTTAATATTAAGATTGATTATCCCGAGGCACAAGAAAATTATTGTAACTCTGAGATGATTTGTTAAAGAATACTGGCTCTTGTTACTGGGTCGGGTGGGGGCTGCGTTCATTGAACGCCACCTTTCTTTGTTGATCTTGTTTATCATATTTTATATAGAAAGTCACTTATCAAACTAAAGGAATATTGGTCATTATAAACGAGTACAAGCACATGACTGACGAACCGTTTCTAGAGTTACCAGGCATTACTCATTTATAATGTTAGTAGAAAAATCTGTATAAAAAAAGCACTTTTACATTACAGAAACCGTTGGTGTAATAACGCCCTTTAAAGTTCGATTGATGTCGTTGCTATAAATGTATCAAAATCTTAAATAATAAAACTAACAATAAGTGACAGAAACGAAGGAACATTTCGTTAACTATTCCAATATATTTTTATCCAGACTTGCTTTTACTTATTTAATTTTTATTCTGAATATTTAATTCCATTTGAACAACTACTTGAAGCTGTTTATTGAGTTTTAAGAATTTAAACTTTTTAATGGTCGTACATATTTAATGATTTATTTCCACATTGAAGGCTGACTGATTTGTTTGTTTTCCAATGTTTTAAGATAATCTTAATTATAGTAACGATCAAGAATATCATGCAAATTGTTATAATCATAAGTAACTAAGTTGTAACTTGAAATCATTAACAAGCCCTCTTACCGAACCTAATTTTATAAAAAAAAAAGAAGAAAAAAAGTAAACATAAATATTATTGCATTATTGAAAGGAAAACAATTTTATTCTTATCTTATTATTTAGTGTTTTATTTTAAGAATTTTGGTCTATATCTTATACAACTATCTTTATATCGGACACGGAGGTAATATTTTTGTTCGCATTTCATGAAAATCGTGATGAAAAAATAAAACAACAAGGCGTGTCTTTACAACACCCTGAAAAATCCTAGCTGTTGGCAACATGATAAGAGCATCAATGAATTTCATTTATTCAACATAAATTAAGAGGTGTTATTTTTTACCAGGATGTATTTGATAATCTATACAAACACATCCTATTCCCGAAAAAAAGCAAGTTTTAACTCTTCAAAGAAAGGTGCTTTGTAAGTTACCATGTAATTTTATACTTAATTAATCTTTCCCTAAAAAAAATTGAATGTTATAATAACCATGATATTGCTTATTAGCAGATATTTGTTTTGTTTGCATTTATCAGGTTTATCATATTGAAAGCCTTACATTTTGTTACTGTTGAATCCTAAACAATATCATAATTCATATCTCGGTTAACATGTAGTACCATAAATCACTTTATTCCTCTAAATGCAACAAGAAAAGCTAACAGTTTTCAAAAAGTTTCATTTTTCTTCACACATATCTTTCTCTATAATTTCTCTCCCATTGCAAATATAAATTAAACACTCTATAGTTTCAAGAGTGCTGATTCAAACATACATTAAAACTTAAAGAAAAAATAATAGATACAAACGTTTCTCAAATTTAAATTATGATGTTTAGAAAATGTGCTTATTTAAATATTATACATAACAGTAATATAATAATAATAAATTAAATGATAATAATGATGATAATAATAATGATGATAATAATAATAATAATAATAATAATAATAATAATAATGATTTCATTGACTTTATTAGTTTATTCTGATATTCGGGTGTAGTATTTATTACAGGAAGGTTGTTTGTTTGTACATTAGCTGTACAGGCACAATAAGCTATGTTCACTTCTTATCAACATTTGTATGAATGTGCTTATATACACAGAAGAAAAGCCTGTGTCTCCTATTTTGAAGAATGTGGATTGAAAAAATTATGTTTAGATATATAATTGAAAAGGTACATATAGAATCCTATAAATACACTTGGTGTGAAAAGAATACACAGAACAATTTCATATATCATTTTGTTATTGAATGTGTAACGAATAATGATGTTAGAAAAAGTATATTGTCGAAAATATTGGACAACGTAGCTTTTACAACTTAGGAACTTACGAATATACGTCAATGAAGCATTTATTATAAGAAATAAGGTAATATAATAAGCACTAAGGTATGATTGATACCGCAATTATGGCATCTTTCAATAAGAGGTTATTTTGTTGACCTTATATTCATATGTTCTGCATTATTTCGTTTCAGCTAGGTTCTTATATCCTCAATTAAATCATGATCAAATTTGACTTATATCATTAAAATACTAAGTCATCTTATAATGATATAAACTTACAATAGTTAAGAAGATTATAAACAATTAAAAATTGAATATTATTTTATGTTTTTTATAAACTAAGATGACGATATATATTATTGTCATACACTGCTATTTTGAATATCTAGGTCCTCATATGTTTAAATAAATATATCAGTTTTTGCATAAAACGATTGTATATTTTGTTAACCACCTTAAGCAAAGTTTTGGCAAGTATTTTTTTTAATTTGATGGCAACATTTCAACTCATATGAAGATGGCAGCTTGAACAAACAGCGATGACTCCGCCCGCCAATTGTCGCTCAGCTCAATATACAGTAGTGGTTCGTACGTAGGATTCAGTTGTAAACAATTAATATCTAGGTCCTCATATGTTTAAATAAATATATCAGTTTTTGCATAAAACGATTGTATATTTTCTTAACCACCTTAAGCGAAGTTTTGGCAAGTATTTTTTTTTAATTTAATGGCAACATTTCAACTCATATGATGATGACAGCTTGAACAAACAGTGATTACTCCGCCCGCCACTTGTCGCTCAGGTCAATAGACAGTAGTGGTTCGTCTATAGGATTCAGTTGTAAACAATTAATATCTAGGTCCTCATATGTTTAAATAAATATATCAGTTTTTGCATAAAACGATTGTATATTTTGTTAACCACCTTAAGCAAAGTTTTGGCAAGTATTTTTTTTAATTTGATGGCAACATTTCAACTCATATGAAGATGGCAGCTTGAACAAACAGCGATGACTTCGCCAGCCAATTGTCGCTCAGCTCAATATACAGTAGTGGTTCGTACGTAGGATTCAGTTGTAAACAATTAAAACAGTTGCAAAATTGTTATTAGTTTGTTGTTGCCTTCATCCTCTGGTAACAGTTCCAAATGTCATCCCTGATTCCTCGGGGCAACAGTTTTGACTGATCCACTGACTGTTGAAATAGACTCTTTACTAAATTTTGACTTACATGTATCTAACATTTGCAAAAAGGCTGCAAAACAAATCAACATTCTTGCTAGACTGAGTAAATTCTTAAATCAAAATACTAGATTGTTAATCTAGAAATCCTTTGTTCGTTCAAATTTTAACTATTGTCCTTTAGTTTGGCATTTTTGTAGTAAACAAAATACTGAAAAACTTGAAAAGTTACAACATAGATCATTGAAGATAGTTTTTGAGGATTACAGCTCATCATATGAATTTCTTTTAAGTAAAGCTAATATGCCAACTTTACATATCAGTAGATTAAGACAATTAGCTATTGAAGTTTTTAAATGTTTGCAAAATATATCACCAAAATATGTTCAAGAACTAATTAAAGTAAATTCCTTTTATTACTCTTTTAGAAATAACAACACACTTGAAGTTCCTAGAGTAAATACAGAGACTTATGGTAAGAAAAGCTTTCGCTATGAGGCCACCCAGGTCTGGAATAGCCTCCCGAATGAACTAAGAACAGAAACTGATTACGGTGAATTTCGGAGGCTTATCCAAACCTGGAGTGGCTTCAAATGCAAATGTTCTATGTGTGCCTAAGTGTTATGTTTTTTGTTGAGTTTTGAAATGTGAATCAAATGAATCTGCATGCTTCTTTTGTTTCTTGTTTTGTTTTTCCTGTATTTCTGTCTGCCATAGGGTAATGCTGTATAAGACCTGTTTTATCATGTAATGCTTTTCATGTGCTTCTTGTGTGTATATTTGTATAGTCATTTGTCAGTGCATGTTAGTGTTTGTATATGTGACAGCTGCTGATCAGCTTTTCATATATCCCATAAAGGGAACAATAGCTTCTTTAAGTCTATTTTTACCTTTTTATTTCTACTTTTATTTTATTTTAGTTCTAATTAATTAAGTAAATAACTTAGACCATGAATTTATCTAGGCCAACTCAGATCAGCATCTGTTACACAAACATTTCAACATTTTAAGTTTTATTATTATGATACTTGTACATGTTTAAGTTACACCCACATTTTCATGACTGAGTACAAATCAGATGCTGCTACTGATATGTGCTCAAGCATCATACTGGAAATTGGGTCAACTATATTTAAATAAAATAAAATTGAATCAGTTACTTTAATTTATTTTAAAAAATTAAATTTTTAAAAAATTATAATCCTTTTTCTGATTTTAGGGTTGTGTACATAAAAAGAATTCTTGTATGATGTAATTTTATGTGATGTTTGATTGTAATGTATATTTGCTTTTAATCATTTAATGCTTTCTTACCCATATTTATATGTGCTGATAAATCTTAACTGTTTTACAGAGTCTTTCATAAATGTACATTGATCTTCTTAATACTTTTATATTTTTCTTTTATACAGATTGTTTGTTTGAATTGTTATAGGATAATAAGTTTTGTCGGAAAATAGCTTACATAGCTAATGTTTATATGTTTTTATGAAACCGACTTTAAATAAAGATTATCTTATCTTATCTTATATCTTATCTTATCTTATCCACAAACACCCATGAAATAACTGTATTATGTTAACCATGATATTTTTTATAAAATCTTTGTTTTTGTTACTCTCTTGTTGGAAAGAGTGCATTCATTCAAAGCACCGTTAAACAAGTGATATTTACACAACAGTCCTGTTCCTGTTTATTTTTTATATACACTATTTTTCCTCTTAGCATATTTTAAAGCAACATACTGACATACAAGTTTTACCAGTGACCATTTTTCAATATTGTGGTAAACATTGATTAAATCTTATACTGTCATTAATTTAAAATATCAATTATAAGTTTGTTATTATAAGTTTTCATTGGTATAATGGCGCAATCCGAGAGTTCGTAGAATTTCATAAAGCGTCTTTTTTTATTCGCTGAGTAATCAATGTCTATAGCAACACTCATTGGCACTCCTGGGGCACGTTAAAAATTAAATTTTTACTTCTTTTTGGAACTGATAAGCATTTGCCTTGTGTGCATTTCTGTTAACGTTTAACTCCGCGTGAACATTTTAAATGTTATATTATTAACAATAATATTGATAGCGTTGTCACTGACCAGCAATTCAAAATCATGACGTCAATGGGTGACGTCGACGTAAAAGCTAATAATAAATTTTGCAAGGGTTGAGACAAGACGCATAGAGAAGCATTAAATAATCCTGTCTACAGCCTAGATCTATCCCGATTTTTTTCTGGACATTAAAGCAGATATACTAGGGTTACGGTTTGAGAATTCCAACAAGCGTCGTATGTATACTCAAATTGTTGTTTTGTCTGGTTCAGTGATACATACATACACACAATGGTTGCAGAAACAAAAACATGCATTTAGATCCACGGTACTTGCGTTGAAAAAGGGCAAATGAGGCTCTGGTGTTATCGTGACGTCATTTGCTTACGCTGACATGCTCCAGTCGTAACATTTTCATTGTTTAATTTATTTACATAATATTTATACATCATTTGCAAAAATGGCAGAACCTTAATAAAATCATGATATATTTGAATAAAGAAATCTGTGTTCCTAACGAAATCTTATAATTCCTGGTTTATATACTGATATCAACATCGGCAATCTGTTAGGAAAATACTTTAAGAAATAATAAGAAATTGAACATTAGCCAAAGAAACAGTATACCACAGCAGGTCCACACAAGTAGACTTAACGTCACTTTACAGAAGTTGAAAAAATTGAAACATTTTTTCAATAAGGTGGTTATACATGAGTGAATCATCTTTATTAATAAACTGTAGATGATGTATTATTTATGAATGATGCATGCTTGTTATATTTATGTCCTGAAAACCTTTGTATCAATAAAAATCAGTGTACACATTAAGTATGAGTGGCTATTTTTACCACAACAAATATAACGTAAGATATATTATTTTCTGAAACCTTTGTAAGAATAAAAGATCTAAAAGATCTAAAAAGGTTTCTTGATAAAAGTGATATAAGGGAACAGACTGCATGAACATCATATTTATTTCATTTAGCTTATTTTCAATATTTCTTTCATAAATACAAATATAATGCTGCTATTTAACAGTAAATGAAATTTAATTGCTGTTTAAGGGTGAGAATTGTTGAAATATTAACTTCATCAAATAAATCTTTAAAGTTGACATGATTCTGCATGTGGTGTCGGTAACATTCCATATGCCGTCCTCTAGTAGTAGCAGTATAACATAACCTCTTTCAATTTCTATTTGGTTGAGCGATTGGAGAATTTTATGCCGAGTTTAAATGACAAAAATTCCGACAATAGATAAGCGTTGAATTATAGTGGCGTATATTAACTCTCATGTGTAGATAAGCTACATGTATATAGCTTTCTTATAAGCAAGGATTTCTTAATATCTTGATGACAAATTTGTTGACCGGTAAACAAAATGGATTCCGAAGAGACAGATCGTGTGAGGACCATATATGTCAATAAATTCTAAAAGGCCATTCCAGTAACCAAGGCATCTTACATAATATCTTTTTAGGCCTAGGAAAAGAACAGAAATTCCCTTCTATAACCTTCTTTTCAAATTCTATATTACTGTACTTATACCACATTGCTTTCATAGCGGCAAAAAGAAAAATTTTAGATACAGTTCCTGTGGTTTAAAGCAGCACCCCCTACATATTCATGCTCATTTTCATGATTTTTTTGTAACTATTTTTAAAGTCAGCTATTGTGTTATGAACAACGAAAGCGCTTTACACATTACAAGCGACACGTACAACTCATGTAATTGCCAAAAGTGGACAAAATAAGCTAACACAGCCCTAGTCTTGCAGTGAAAATATGGTGACAAAAGCTGCAAAATTAATCATAAATCGCATATAACATGCAAACTATTGCTTTCATCTTGAGTCTTTTCCCTGTTCTTAAAATGTACATTTTTCACAATTTTGATATTTTAATATTTTGGCTCATCTATAGGCATGCAGCTTGTCAAGAGACAAATCATAGTCTGAACCTGATGTGATTACGAGTATTAATCAACAGAATCAATTTACACCAACCTAATTACGTTTCGTATTAACACTGAAATAGGTTTATTAACATTATTGTTTATTTGTTGATTTTTACTTCAGTTATTCACTAGTAGTCCACTAAATGTGTTGAACCTATATACACTTTGATAAAGCTGGTAGTTAGAACCTGACGCTGTGGATTTGACCCAAATTTTGGCTCCTGATTTTACTCTTACTATTGCACCAAACGTATTACAGCCATATGTATTATCAGCATCGTAAGCATGTGCTGCAATAACGTTTCCTTCCAACACCAATCCAAGATAAGCATGTTTTTCTTTATAAGGACATGTATGAACAACAAACTGGTACAGTCCACCAACAGGAGCTGTGAACAAGCCTGTGGACGTGTCGTAACCTGTTCCCTCGTTAGTGAATGTCTTCTCGAATATGAGAATCTCATCCGTTGTATCAAGTATCATGTCTTTCAACTGATGTGCGTAGAAAGCGATCGGAGGTTGTTCAAGTTTTCCTGCGTGTAGAAATAATATTTATGTATATTATATTGTAATACATAAGATCGTTGTTTTTTGTAGGGCAGGTTATTCTGGGTTTCCGTTTTGTATTGTCAATGTAAAATATCAAAGTAAATGTATTTTGTGTTTTTAATAATTTATTTGAACTAACGCGATTATTTTTGTAAAAAGTAAAACAAATATCTAAGATACTTAAATCAAGGGGCATATACAAATAGCAAAACCCTATACTTATATCAGACAAATAGCTATACAGTTTAAATAATTCAAATAATTAAAAACTAGAATGCAAAATTGTAAACACAATCACTTAAACGTCATATGATATTTCTACATATGGAGCAACATATTATTATATTAACATAGTTTGTTATATATTATTGACCAATGATATACCAAGATAAAACATGAGTCAAGAAGGGAACAATTTATTTTACTATGATCCGTTGTAGATAGAAAGAAATCAAACACAAATGATATACAATAGGTAACAATACCTTGAAGTTGAACAAGTTTCTCTTTTTCAGCCTCGATACCACTTGTTAGGCTTTTCCTTATTTCCTCAGATAATGTTTTGAACGATTCTGTAATTAAGTATGAAAATCTATAAAGTAATACCTAACCCAAGTTTAAGGGTATTTATTACGCAAGATTTCAAGTAAGCATCCTATCACTATAGTTGCAATATTTTTGGTATTCCTTGGAATTAAAAAAAAGTAAAGCATGTATCGTTTATTATCTTTGTGTCATTCATTACATGCTCTGGATATTGTAGTCACATTATGCCTATCTAAAGGTATATAGTGAGTGAACAGGTGAGAGTCAAAATAAATTTTCATTTTGCCATAATTCCTTTTGATTTAATAATTTACTTGGCATAAGCCATAAATAGCGCATTGATCCAAACGAAATATCTGTAAATATCATTTAGAATTTACCTCTTACGTTCAATTTATAAAAAGAGTAGGGCAGTTTTTTTTATACTTTAGCCAGATTTTAAATTTTATCCTAAACATTTTCAAATATAATCCGTTGGTAACAGTCAATGTTTTGAAATGTAAAGTCAATTCAACTCAACTTGACTTTGAGAATATGAGCATAATGTCAATTTGTTTAAAACAATAAATGGAAATATAAGGCATATACATATATACAAAAAAACACATGTGTTTTTTTGTAGAAATTGGTATATTAAACGTCATTTCTGCAACATAGATAGTTTTATACATTGTATATATAGTTGACAGATAAACGTAATTATATATAGCAGAAATATATTGTTTTGTACTTTATTTCTCATTAACAAATCAATAAGAATTATTGAGATATGCAATGTATTTTCATCTTTAAAACCAACAATTACAAAACTATATATAATTAGAAACATGCACAAAGTATAAACTTTATTTTTTTGTTTTATTTTAATTGTTTCCGTTAACATGTTTATACACTTTCTAAAAGGATGCCATTTCGAAGTTAGTTCATAAATTTAAGTACATCAGTACGAGAAGCAACAACACCAATTGAATTGTGCTTTACAAATGACTGGGTAAAATAACATCTTATTTACACAATTATAAAACAATGTAATAAATAAAGCTCAGCCAATAAAACTGAATACAATATTTACAAGAGGGGATGTGTATACAAAAGCTGTAATTCAGTGTATATAGCACGAGAATTTTCCAAGAAAAAAGTCTCATAAGTTTGGAACTGTTACGCTAGGGGGAGTTACTCAATTAACATTATAGATTTTGAATTCATCATTTAGCTCCCTTGACTGAGACACCACAAAAAATACAATAGTTTGTATATACATTTTTTTAACTTAGCATTTAAAAGTTTAATATGCTGTAAGAAATGTGAATTTGATGTGAAATAACTGTTTTATTATACCTTCACTCCTTTTTATCTCCTCGCCTCTCTTTATCATCTCATCGGTTATGTTTCCTCTCATATCTGCAAACATGTCTGTAAAATCAGCAACTGCTCGTTTAATGTCACCTAACGTACTGATGACATTATCCTCGGTTTTTTTAATTTCATTTACCATTGTTTCTACCTTAATTTCAGTCCTTATCATTTTCTCTAAAAGCTGTTCTTCATATGAAAATTTTGAACATACAGGCTCTCTAGCCTCAGAAAAATTATAACTATATATTCCAATGACAATAACAAATGAAAATAACAGTGAGAACCTCATTTTCATTAGGTAAGTTGTTACATAAAATCTGAGAAGCTTCATGGATTGAACCCTGTTCGAGAAACTCTTGTATTTATTCACGGAAATTCTGTGTGTTTGAAAATGAGGCCCGTATATGTATGTTATTATCATTATATTTAAGCACAAATGTAAGGAAATCGCAATGCATTAGATTTTTTTACATCACAAAAACTATTTCGAAGAGGAACAAAATCTCACGACTCAAGTCATACAATACACGGATTTTTATGCATTAACAGCAGTTACAATAACAACAGACAGAATAAAATATTTTGAATTAATAGGCGCGACTCGTTTGCCATCAATTTCTTCTGTGTTGATATTGCGATACATTTTGTTTAATATTATAATCAATGATGTTGATATAATAGAACTTTTCTCTTATTTCATTTATTGTACGTGTTTATACAATTAGTATGACGTACGGCCATTGTAACACATTAGTAGAACATTTTGAACAGTATAAACTCATTTGCTAAATTATCTTATGTATTCCCTCTGTTGTTTGTTCAAAGCTAGTCATGTTATGTTATAATGTTGATGTTAGAGAGTTAATCATCAAGGAACAAATTGCTTGACAAATTGACATTGTATAAATATCATCACGAGATCTACTTTATCTGTATAATAATCGTGACATGACCTTAACAGCGTATTTGTGATTTAAATAAAAAAAAACACTAAAATCTTGGATTGCTCATATAATTTTTTGGTCAATCATGAAGGTGTCATCTATTCATTTGTTGCTCCAGCCCTGTGAGTTTTACCAAATATCAAAAAAGTCAATTTTGTTTTTATAGAAACCCTTTTTTTAAAGTTTGTGACGATTACAAAGTAAAATTTCAATGATCTTTTTAAGTTTCATTTATTTGAACCTATCGGTACAGTACTATACAATTTCGAAGAATTACTTTGCCTTTGCCTTGTTGATCTTTATTATTGTCATTTACTGTTGCTAGATTCTTAAGGCTCTGTTCCTAGCAAAGCACAGACATATAAAGTTTAAAAACATTTTTGCAATAATCATTGCATTATTGCAAATCCCTCAGTCTGGACCTTATGTTTAAAAGAAACAGTGAACATATGTCTGCTAATTAGATATGATATAACCTAAATATCAGTATTTTGTTAGTTTGGGAAGTTAAAACTGATATGTTCAAGTAATATCTGCATTTTATACGCGATTATAGTTAATTACGAATGCTTAATTGGTGTAAAGTTGTGTTCAAAGAAGTTGCGCCCAGATACATCAGTGCATTAAACAGGTGGCAAATTTATTAGAGTTTCAAATTCTTAATCAGTGTATAGAATTCAACGTAAATTTTATCCAGGAAGATTAAGAACAGCTGTGAAGATATAGTCAGTTCACAGAAAGTCTAGCGTCAATATGCGAACTTTAATACATAGGTAGGAAAGTACGTTATCATTTCTTTAACCTTTATTTTCTGCTTAAAAGATTTGTATATTATGTATATAATAAGAAAACTCCAATGCTTGAACGCCGAATAATTTACTTCTAAATATCAGTCATTTACATTTTTCTATGTTTGCAAAACGTAAATGTATTTGTTTCTTGTGCATATACATGTATTATCTAATTACTTAAAGGGCAAGTTATACCTTTAAAACGATTAATTCTTAAAGCTTTTAAAAACGGCTAAAGGGAGTTTCATGCCGATCGAATGCTAGTTTTAGGATATGTTAAATAGAGGGTATTTGTTTGTTTGTGTAGCCACGAGTGAGAATACTGTTTTTAAAGTTCATGAGATGAAATAAAATTACATCTTACACAACAAACAGACAAATTTTCTTTTTATTTTATGCTTAAAAACAAGTTAAAACGAAATTTCCATAATTTTAACGTTAATATTAAAATCTGTTTCCCCCATTGAGAGCCCAATTTTAGACGGAATTTCTCATTAAAAACAAGAAGTCTTGAGCTGAAAAATAAGTCCGCCAATCAAGGTTAAATGACGGTGATATTTATTCATTTTATTAAAAAAATATGAATGATCGCTTGTTTTAATAATAAAAACAAACAATTCTTGTAGGAGAAAAAGTCCAACCATCCATCCATATTTCTGTTACTTACTGCGAATTTATATTGGACCTGGCTTTGTAAGATGTAAGCGGCAGCCATTTTTTAAAGTTGTGTATTTCATGGGAGGAAAATAATTGTGTAAGATTCAGAGGGATATAATTTGGATTTGTTAGTCATACACCTTTTTAAAAGAAAGAAAACTTATTTGAGGATTGTAACAGACAAAAAATAAGTGTTGACAGAAGTGAAAACATTCAGAAAGGGAGCTAGGAAAATGGAAAACTTGGAAGCTTGCTAAGGAACGCTGGGTTGTTTTACTTATTCTACGAGTGATGGGTGTCAATGCTTTTCAATTTTTCATAAAGCATACGGCAGTTATTGCTCGTAGGATACTTTAATATGCCCAAATGTCATCAAGAGCAGTTTTGCATGGGGAAAGAATGTATTTTTCAGACTGCAAAAACGAAACAAAAAATTTAGAGACGAAATTTGGTGATTGGAATTTGAATGAATAGAAGTAAGATTTCTCTCTTTATTACTTTTGACATTTAAGTTATT
Source organism: Ruditapes philippinarum (assembly GCF_026571515.1). NCBI lineage: Eukaryota > Metazoa > Mollusca > Bivalvia > Venerida > Veneridae > Ruditapes > Ruditapes philippinarum. Next base: position 25,451 of record NW_026867363.1, on the reverse strand, counting down.
TATCTATTTCAGCTTTGCTATTTCTTTTAACAGCCTGACATTGTCAGAATTGTCAGTAAAAATAAAATTGAGGTGCCACATGGGAAAAATCTTAAAAAAGTAGTTTCGTCATTGAAAAAAGTGAAATTATATTTTGATAATTTTCACTGTGAAATTATCAAATATAATTTTCACTGATAAATCAGTAATCCACTGAAAAGCATAAAATAAATGCTTCTTATTAAGAAGAAATTTAATGTGAATGAGAACATTTTTGTCATAAAAGTAGGAAGATATGTAAAGAAAATAGTATTTTACTTCCATAAAAAATAAAATATATAAAATACTAAATCAATATATCTGTACTAATTAATGTTTTGAAATTAAAACAGGGCTCCAAAGATTAAAGGCTTTTACAAAATAAAAACATTTCTAGGGTATAATGGGCTTTTAAGAACCATTTGTCATGTAAGTAATTCAACAGGATATTTACAAGGCCTCGCACCTCTGAAGTAAGTGTTCTTTCTCTGGACAACTGCCTGTATGGAAAACCGCATTGATGTTGTTTTTTGGGACTGTTGTTCGATAGCGAGCATGACCATAGCTTTTTAACCGATTTTCAAAATCACGCTGTTACTCTGACATCGTTATCAATGCAACTTTCCAGAAAAGTAAGATCATTTGAATCATCATACACAAGTTCAAATTGACCCTATATATATCGGATTACTGCGCATATGCATTTACCTGTCCAATTTATCATATGCACAGCGTCTAGCATAAACGCGAAAACTTGCTTTTCCGAGTGTTCAAACACTCGAGTGTCACTATTTAAAATTTTCTGTCGTATAGTTAAACAATTGGCGGACCTGAATAAATAAAAAACATGTTAATGCGATGTGAAGCCAAGAAATCACAAACAAGTTTTAAAAGGACACATTTAGAAAGCAGGTAATATATCCTATCTGTGATCATATAAAATTCAAGTAGGACAAGAATGTAATGGTATCTAATAATCATATTATTTAATATTGAGGTTAGTTTCTAACACTGGAAAACTGTTTTGTGAAATGATATCAGAAATGCATTCTGGATTGATGTCTTGAAAGCCTATTTGACCATCATAGACACATTTTGTATAGTCCAAAACAACCTTTAAGCATGCCTTTATTTTATAATCACAATTTGTTAATCTGGAGATTGATAAAATTTCATCCACACACTACATGTATGTAATAAAGGAATTAGATTTGTTAAAGATATTATCAACGAACACGGAAAATTTGTAGATTTAAGTTATAATTTTAGAACTTGCTACAGACGAAAAAGTCCTATACCAATTGTCTAACAACCTTAATACATAGTTCTCTTTTTAACTATAATATCAAACATTCGTATGTTTAATGGTTCAAGATAAAATATTGGCGACAAATTCAGTTGTTTGTCGTTTTGTTTTTTAATGAAAATTGTTAACAACGATAAGTGTACTTTTACTTTTTGTAACCGCCATGACAGACACTTTCACATTTAATTTTGGACTGTGGTAAAATGCAAAGCGTATTGCAATACCTAACATATAATATAAATATTTTTTATGAAATTATATTGTTAATCGTTTATTTTAGGTACTGAAGCTAACGATTTTAGATATGAAACTGTGTTTGTAGAATTGATAACATCTTACCTACAATCAAAGTTTTCAACAACAGTCTCAAGCTTTGAATACCTACAAAAGGACACATTTAACAGGAGATGAAAATGAAAGATGGGCAATTATGAGATCTTTGATTGCTTAGACTACACCACCTGATAGGATAAGAATTTCACCCCATGCAAGATAAATCGTGGTCTCCTTTTTTAATTGTATATGCATGTTTTTCCGGCTGAAGATCGGTCTATAATCAGTTTGACAAAGGTTTTATAGGAAAAAACTGAATGTACAGAGAGTTTTAATTGGTCAAATGTAATCTGGGAATCTCATTTGCCATTTTAAAAAAAATTGTAAAGGATAGTTTGTGTCGTTCTAAGATAGTTCTAAAATAAAATGTAAATAATTGTTCTTCCCATTATAAAATAAAGTGTAAAGGATTGTTCTAAAATACTTTACGTAAGAATTTACTATATTTGTTGTACACAAAATTTGAGTTTTAAATCTTGTCAAAAATAACGAGAATTTTAATCAAGTATTTATAAAATAATTGCCAACGGACTGTGTAGATGTTGGTTTTAGAAAATGAGTTCACCGAAACACGACATCTTAAAGGGTTTCATTTTTCAAAGTTAATAAAATATGAAAAACAAGATCAACAAGGAAAGGCGGCGTTCAATGAACGCAACCCCCATATGACCCAGCAACAAGAACCAATGGCAAGGAGCCCAGGTGGACCCCAAACATAAAAAGGACAGGGCAACGACACGTTAATCATTAAATGATAAATAATTTGTAACTGATTAGGAATTCAAAGAAAATAATAATAGGCCCACAAAGGGGAAGGGGACAGGAGACCGGGGGAAGGGGGGGGGGTAATCAAAGAAATAAAAACTAGAGGCAATGGGCGAAGATACTTACCGTAGACGAGAAAACAACAAGGGACACAAGCAAAAGTGTCACCAAAACAGTATGAAACAACATAGACATTACATCTGAGGAACACAGTGGGGCGCCGCCTTGGAACGGTCAGCAGCATAATAATGACTGCTGGGGAGTTTAAACCGGTTAATGGTGCACCAAAACCTCGCTCTTAGCCCCACCATGTTCCTATAAACGAGACAGTGTAAATAAAAGGAATCCCCGCCAAGTGAAATTCTAACAGTTGTCATGGTTTACAAAAGGTTAAATAAGTAAAACACTAAAATGATCATGTAGAAACATATAAAAGTAAACCCAATGACCATGACAAAAGTACTCAATGTCCTAAAGGAAGACAGAGCAACAAGAAAATCACCTACAAGGGCCCGACGAAGCAAGGCAGAAGACGAACATTAAGACAATTCAGTCCCAAAGGGCTTTACGAACTATCCATCATAGAGTCTCCCACTTGGTCCGTCAGATGCAATCAAAAGAGGAAAGCGTAGTGTCCAACTGTAAAAGGGTTGAACACTAAACATGCAGTATGTCTTAAAATAGTAAACCTACAAGAAATTAGAATGCTATTGCTTTGCAAGCTATGCTAACGTTTCTGTGTGCATTTGCATTAAAAAAAAAAGACCAAACATATGCAAGTCAACCAGTTTTACATCGATCTTGTATCTTTTTTTTAAATATACTTCTTGTTTGTATTTTCTTGATTACTTTTTTGTACTTTTTTCTGTTCTTTTTACATAAAAGGACAATATTGATATGAAAAGTATTGATACAAATTTTTGCCTAAATTATAAAACATAAAAAGTTATATTACTATAATTTAATTAGTGATAGATAAATCAATATAGAACATTTTGTACATACATACAAATTATGTAAGGTATAAGGGGATAGATCCGACCCCTTCATACCAATTATGGGGAATAGGATCATGGGGAAATAAACAGAATTACGCAGCAATCATCCAACTAGAAACAAATTGAAGAAGCTATAGAATGCTACGCCTTTGGATGTCTTATGAACAGACCCAATCAAAGCGAGTCTGCGATTGTCACACACTATTGGTGCAACCATTGCTGCCGAAGGATCTTCCGTTATTTGGTATTAGTAATTTATTACTTTCAGTGTAGATTACCTTTACAGAGAAAATGAACAAATGATGATTAAAAGGCCAACTGTATATATTAAATATTTTGGATTATATGAAATAAAAGCCGATCTATCAATTTCTTTAGTCGATTATTCTTAAACAAGAACAAATATTGTCTACCCAAAACGCGTTAAAGTTACAAAAAATGTATTTGCGAAAATATGAGTTTTTTCATTATGTATGTACAGTCAAAAACTAGCACATTATCAAGAAATTATGACAAATGTCATTTACAGTCATTTCGCAATATTTATCACATTCTGTGCAGTTTGTTTTATGTGTCTGTAATGATTAGACTGCATTTTATGCAATTTAACAATCTAACTTTTCTATTTAAGGTGTTTAAAACACAGTAAGAGATAGCAAGCCCATGTGTACTTTTATATTGATTGCAGTTAAGATCGTTCAGCACGACATTATTGCTGGTATTTTTAGTTTTAACTTTTCGGGATTTTCTAGTTGGGTGGTTCCAATATTCCTACTTGAATAATGTTGCATCAACCTAAGGACATGAGGCCTGCTTTTTTACTTTGTCTTTTGACGTCTTATCTGTGATATGCAGGCTTCATAACCTCTGATCCCCTTTCAAATTTCCATTTTATTTAGTTCCGCCCATTGTTTTCTCGTTTAGTGCACACGCTTTCTTTTACCTGGAGACCATGCATCGCTTTTCATGGAATGGCACGGAAGTGTCACATTGAAGGTTCCATGATAACCGTCGTATGAACACATCTGTGGATGTTTCTAAATTAAAAAAATACCATTTCATGTTTAAATGTTGAATTCTGCTAAGCCGGTGCTAGGGGGCGTGGACGGTTACTTGCACTATTCAGTATCGTCCATGAACAGGCTCAATCAAACAGAGCCTGCAACATTTTCAATTTTGTCGTTTTAGGGTTTCTTTAGGGATTCTTATTACCTATTTTTTCCTCCAGATTACAACAGTAAACTACCTTGAATTTTCCAATAAGGATGCTGTCTAGGGGTTACCAGTACAAATGTCTCAATTTCGCCAGGAACTAATATTATCTCTGTACATCGTAACATGCCAGCGTAGAAATACAAATGATCGCAGAAAGGATCTTATGCTCAATTAGAATGAAAGTGACCTGCAACGTCCGGTAATCGAACCTGGATTGTCCGATTCATAGTAAAATAGTCTTCCAATTGAGCTAACGCAGCATTTATCTTTTTTCTGGTCAGTTAGTGAATAAACTAATCGTATTGCGTTTTTGAGGGAAACAAGGGTAAGATAGAAAAAAAATATTTATCTTGTTTATGATAAGGTTGACACGAATGTTGGAGATGTCTTTGATAAACAAACTAAAAGAGTCACTATTCCCTCTTGAATGTATCATTTTACTGTTGTGATTACTGCCAATCGGTGGCAAAAGGTATAGAATTTCCTTATGACGATATAAATGACGTAAGTTAAATGACGTCAAAGAACACATACGATACTAATCGAATATGCTTCACAAATAAATGTATATTCATGTATGATTTTCATGTAATATATGTCACTAAATGTAAGGAAAAAATGATAGTTTTATTGCATTGTATTGAGTAATAGATATACATGTATATTCAGGCGCGTAGCTGCCTATACGCGAGTACGCAGCTGAATCCACATTATTTTGACAAAAAAAAAATTTTAGTAAAAAAAATGTGGTTTGAAATTCAGCCGCGTTCGCCAGATCTGATAATAACAACACTGAATACTTTATAAATCATATAGCCAAAATCGTACACCATACCGTAGTATTTTTTTTTGAAAAGTTGTCAGCCTTTGCAGCTCTTCAAAGTCGGAAGTTTGCACGGGCCGTATTTTCGAAATGTAAACAAATGTTTACATCGAGTTCTTAAAGAAGTCATCAGCAGAATCAGCGATAGAAAAGAGGTAATTATAACTAAAATGTTACTATGTATGCCTAGTGTTTATTTGTTTCGGTCTGTTTGTTGAGTAATGACATGTTTTGACCCATGTCTGTGAACGATTCTAGCGAGACTGACAACATTTTGAACTAACCAACCTGAATCAGTGAATTTCATGATGCAAATGTGAAAAATTCTGGCGCATTTTGTCGTATTACTCTCTGCATTTTTGAAATAGTTCCTTCTTGGTAGATTAGTTATATTGATACATGGAATTTTTATGAAAAAAACATTGATAATTTATCATTAACGAGTTTGCGGCCAGCAAAGGCCGCAAGTTATACTTGCTGTGAAATGTAGACTAGTTGAAATAAACGAAAGAAAAGCTATTCATCTCCATTTTTATGCTAAAATAAATGGATTGTCGTTGGTCAAGAAAGCTCTCCGGAGGCCCCAAAACGCACCAAATTGCACCATTTATTTAAAAATTTACAAGGGGGGGGGGGCATGCCCCCTGACCCCCCTAGATTATTTTGAATCCAAATTCTTTATAGGCTAGCTACGCGCCTGATATTGATAACATATTTACCAAATGTATTCAAAATATAGTGTCAAGTACTTCATTTTATATCCATCACAAGAATGTAACTTAAGTGAATACATTTAATTTATTACGCAGTTCAATTGTCGTTTAATGAAAGTTAAGTGTACGTTTGTATTGTGTCGGTCTTATACATAAATTTTACCAAAAGATACTGCCTTTTAAAGATTGCAATATAAAGTTTAAATACCAAGAAGGTAAATTTCTAAAAATGTTGATTTGTTACTAATGTTTTCATTTGTAGCCTGCTGTTAATGAACAACGGAACGATGGTGGAGACAGTATGGACAGAGAGTATTCCGGTTCTGGGCGACGTCGTCGAACACCGCCATATTGAATCTAACATCCGGGGACCAGGTCTGGCTCGTGCTTCTAAAATGTGCGCCATATATCCATGGTTACATGTATTCGTCTTTTTCTGGGTATTCATTGTTTGACACAGAAAATGAAGAAAACAATGCACCACAAGACGATGATAAAATTAATGCAAAGTTTTAAGTTAGTAAAAACTGAAAAAGTTTGATTTAAATAAGTAAAGTACGAAATAAAGAAAAAACATTTATCTTTTTTAATATGCAAAAATTTATTCAGGTTATCATGAGTTTTTTTTAAAAAAAACGTTTCTGAAGAAAGAAAATGTAAGAAAAAAGATTACCATTAAACGGAAAAAGATATTTAATTGAAGAAAATGACACGACTTTTATTAAAATATATATAAGTCAGGCTTTGTTATCTACAATATTAAAGGACATTTATAGAATAAAAACACAGGCACGAGTATCGGACCTGGGAAGAAAAAATATGACCAGATTGATAAAAAAAAACCTGTGTTCATCTTAAAAATGTCAAAAAATTAAAAAAAAAATGTTAATAATGACCCCCTTTAAAAATATACTATAAGTTAAGAGTTAAGTTACTAAATACATTAAGTTGGACCACTCACAACTGTCAGTAGCATCTGATACACACGAGATTCGAGTTTCAAACCTTTCCACGGTCTTTAGATTCCTTTCTACGCCATTGTCAATCAGCTGTTTGATATTTTGTAACGAGTCTTCTGATTGGCCAATAGCAACGAAAACCGCAACGTTTCACACAAGGATGCCTAATGGCGTAGAAAGCGATTGAAAGACCGTGTAAATGTTGAAACTCGAATCTCGTGTGTATCAGATGCTACTGACAGTTGTGAGTGGTCCAACTTAATGTATTTAGTAATATTATTTAGTAAATTAAAGTGATTTTGACCCGTACTCAGCTGACATACATGTATAAGTCTATATTTACGTACCGAATTGTTATGCCGCAATTCTGTCTACCAAGGATTTTAAGCACAAATTCGCTCGTTTCCTGATAGATATTTCATGAACGGGAAGGGCTAGAGACTTGGGGTCGGTCTCATTTTGAAGCTTAATACAAACGTGAAATAGTGATTAAAGTTTGTTTTAATTGTCTGGCCAATTGTTTTCACATCGGCCCGGGAAATGAAACCCTTGCTCGTAGGCTCAAATCTGGAGTTTCCGGCCTTCTCTTAACTTATAGTATATTTTTAAAGGGGGTCATTATTTACATTTTTTTTTAATTTTTTGACACTTTTAAGATGAACCCAGTTTTTGTTATCAACCTAGTCATATTTTTTCTTCCCAGGTCCGATACTCGTGCCTGTGAATAAAAATAATTAAAACGTCAAACATAAGCATAAGGCAAAAGGCAATCACAGAATAACTCAATTAACACCATGTATATCCAGTAACGAAGGGATTTGAATATAAAAGGACCACCACTGAGATTTTTTGACATGACGGGACTGGAAATATTTTTTGAGATTATTACTCTATTTGATGTAGATCTATACTAATAAATTATGTGCAAAATTTCGGATCATTAGCTTCCTCCGTTTTTCCAGAATAATAATTATAATAGTGAAAAATGACCCAAAATTGAAAAGCGTTTAAACGCTTTTCACTCAAATCGGTCTTAGAAGAGCACAAACATATGATTTTCAATGTATTTCTTCAAGATTTTTGGTCTTTTTTATTAATATTTATGTTTTAAGTGCTCATGTTTATCTATGTGAAAAATTAAAATTTCATGTCATGTTTGTAGGCTTATAAACGTCAGTGGAGTTCCTTTAAAAAGGAATTGTGAAGAAGTAAGACCGAACTGCACAAAATTCAGATTTTCAAAATGATTGTGATAACTATATGAATAAATACAATGATCAATATCTTTATAAACTGTAGATGAGATGTTTGTATTATCTATCAAATATGTTTTGCTTAAAATGTTTTTGTTTTGAGCAGTTTGTATCAATTAACGTCTGTTACGTACTTCTTGAATATTGTCTATCACACGAAAATATGAAAATATTATGTTACAAATATTGTTTTCTGCAATTTTCACAAGAAAATATATAATATTATTGTGATTTGTTTTTTGGGGGTTTTAAACTAGCGAATTTTCAGGTTTTCATTAATATTTCCTTTTGTTATGTAAAAATAAATTGAAAATTTTATTGTTTTTCATATTGTTTCTTAAATATATATATGTAGATGATGCCATGAATATAAATTAAGTTTTAATTGTGTGTGTAAAATCGAAAATATAACCAATCAAAAGGCTGCAAACTAAAAGCGATAGAGAAAATAAAAAAGAGAATAGCCGGTTAAATAAAGGCTTGAATATTTTGCTTATGGTAAAGACATGTTAATTTTAAAAGCGCGCAATGTTTTGGTAAAAGAATATAATCTAGGGAAAATAATAAAAATTTTCTTGCAATCTAAAAGGGAAAAAATATACGTTATTTTTAATTGTAAATTTTCTATTTTAAAGTTTTAGTGAAATTCAGAAATAACGTTTCATCAAACGAGACTTGTTGCGGTTGTCAGGTGATACACATCATGAAAACAATTACAAGTGTTGTTTGTAAAAACATCAAGCCATGTCATAAACACGTGTTGAGTCTAAAATTTACAAGTATTTTACAGTTCAACAGTATATAAGAAATAACCTGAATATCATGTTTATTTCATGTTGCTTATAATTGACTTTATCTAATATATAATTCATTATAAACATATACAGAAGTTGATGTAAATATCATGGACAGAAAAGACTTTTTAAGAGATGAAGTATAACAACATTTCAACCGCAGTGAAAAAAGATATAAATGTAAATGTCTTCCAGTTGTATATCAAAAATGACGATAAATACTGGTGATTAATGAAAACTATTTAATATGAATACACCTGACAATATGCTTATACAAATATATCAAAAATGTAGGGGATTTATTTATTTGCTTCAATCAAATATTTTCTATCTTGCACATATATACAAATGCATTTTATGTACAAACCTATTAAACCTTTGAAATATGGCAAGTAATGCTTTTTTACGTTGAAGAGAATAGAAGCCTAAACATGTTTTTACAATTACATTAAGGCTATGTGAGCAAATATCAATATTTTAAGATATCAAATTTGAGCATTAATATCATTCTTTTAGTTCTTTCATTTGGTCAAAATGTTCATATGAAAAGATTACAATTTGTACTGATTACTAAAATATTTGTTTTCATAAACATGAAACATTCAGCCTGCTAAATGATACATTCAAACAAAGCCTACATGAACACAAGGTTCGCTTTCTTTGCTGTAATCAATTTTAATCAGCCTTGTGTTTACTATTAATATACTTAAACATAAACTAATTATTAACAATTTGCAAACTAAAACGTTGTATGAATGATATTCTTTACAACATAGATACACAGCATTGATAAATCGACCATTCTTGACTTATTTCACAAAACTCTACTAAGAGTCTAAAATGAATTGAAGCAGTTTACATCAAAACGTTTACGTTTAACGTCAGCTTATAATAATTTGATTTTACTCTCATCAATGTTAATTGATTTATTTATAATTCAGTAATTGACAAGTACTCCACTGAATGTGTTCATCCTATGAGTGTTTTGATGTAACTGGTGGACAGAACCTGACGATGTTGATTTGACCCAAACTTTTTCTCCTGATTTTACTCTCACTATTGCACCAAACGTATTACAGCCATAATTAGTATCACCATAGTTAGCATCTGCTGCAATAACGTTACCTTCCATCACTAGGCCCAGATAGGAATATTTTCCTTTATAAGCACATGTATGAACAACAAACTGGTACAGTCCTCCAACAGGTGCTGTGAACAATCCTGTGGACGTGTCGTAACCTGTTCCCTCGTTAGTGATTGTCTTCTCGAATATGAGAATCTCATTCGTAGTATCAAGAGCCAGGTCTTTCAAGTGGTGTGCATAGAAAGCGATCGAAGGTTGTTCGAGTTTTTCTGAGTATAGAAATAATACTTTTGTTTTTTATATCTAAGATATTTAAATCAAGGGGCCTATGACATTAAAAAACCTTATATTTATATTGTACCAATATCTGTAGAGTTTTAATAATTACAATAATTACAAACTAGAATGTGTGAATGTCAACAAAATCATCTGGACGTCTTATGAGAGTTAGAAATTTAAATATGGAACAACATATTTTATATCAACATAGTTTGTAATAAATATCATTGACCATGTTATATACCAAGATAAAACATGTCAAGTAAACAACAATTTAATTTGCTGTGAATAGTTGTAGATAAATAGACATCTAACACAATTGATGTAAAACAGGTAGCAATACCTTGGAGTTGAAAAAGTTTCTCTTTTCAGCCTCGATGTCACTTGTCAGGTTTTTCCTTGTTTCCTCAAATGATGTTTTGAACGTTTCTGTAATAAAGTATGGACATTCTATTAACTAATATGTAACCAAAGTTAAAGGGTATTCTGTACGCAAACATAATTTCTCTATAGCTGCTATAATTATGTTCCCCTGTAAAGCATGTAGCATTGATAATCTAAATGTAATTCATGCTCAAAACAATTAATGGAATTTTTAGGCGTATGTGTTATTTTTTTAAAGAAACTGATACATTTAATCTGATTTTTGGAATATAAATAGTTTTATACATTGTATATAGCTTACAGATAGTTGAATATTGCAAATATATTATGTTTTGAACTTCTTTTTTATCACTTTAAATTACCAAATCAATTACAATGATTAAGATAAATTGATCTATAAATCCAACAATTACAAATTAAACAATACATTATTGGAAATATGCACAACGTATAAAGTTTATTTCTTATTTTATTTAAACTGTTTCGGTTAACATATTGTACACACCTCCTGAAAATATGCCATTTCGAGGCTAGTTCATTAGTAGATAGATGTTCATACATCATTACAAGAAGCAACAACAACAATTGAATGTTCTATATAACTGACTGGATAGAACAGTAAAATAACATCTTATTTACACAATCATAAAACAATGTAATGAATAAAGCTCAATCAAGCCAGTATACCTTAAAAACAATATGTAAAAGAGGGGATTGTGCATTCCCTGTATATAGCACAAGTTTGAAACTGTCACGCCAAGGGGAGTAACTCAATTAACATTATATATTTTAAATTCATCATTTAGCTCCCTTGACTGAGACACCACAAACATACAATAGTTTGTATATAAATTATTTTAAACTTAGCTATTAAAAGTTTAATATGCTGTAATAAATGTGAGTTTGATGTGAAATAACTGTTTTATTATACCTTCTCTTCTTTGTATTGCATCACCTCTCTTTAACATCTCGTCCGTTATGTTCCCCTTCATGTCCTCAAACATATTCGTAAAACCTGTAACTGTTTGTTTAATGTCGCCTAATGTACTGATGACCTTATCCTCAGTTTTCTTAATTTCATTTACCATTTTTTCTACCTTTATTTCAGTCCTGATCATTTTCTCTAAAAGTTGTTCTTCATATGCAAATTTAGAACATACAGGCTCTCTAGCCTCAGAAAACTTATAACTGCATAATCCAACGACAATAACAAACGAAAATAATAGTGAGAACCTCATTTTCATTGGGACAGTTGTAATATAAAATCTGAATTGAACAATGTAAGAGAAACTATTGTATTTATTCAAAGAAAATATGTGTGTTTGAAAATGAGGCCCGTATATGTTTGTTATGATAATTGTGTTTTAGCACAATTGCAAGGAAATCACAATGCATTTGATGCATATTATTATATCACAAAAGCCATTCTGAAGAGGAACAAACTTTCACAACTTGAGTCATACAGTACTCATACAGTAAGAGTAGGTTCAAGAGCAACATACAAAAATTATTTTTTTTTTAATCTTAAAGGCGTGATTCGTTTATAATCAATTACTTTTGAGTTGATAATGCGATCTCTTTTGTTTTGTATTATAATCATTGATGCTTTGCTATAATAGACCATTTCTCTTATTTTATTTATTGTACGTGTTTAAACGATTAGTATGACATACGTCTATTGTTACACATTAGTATAATACAAACTTGAAACTTGTAGTTGAGTCTTTACGACTCTGTTGTTTAAGTATCTGATTTTCTTTCCTGTGAGTTGTATCAAACATCAAACACAAACTATGGTTTTGATATTTTATCTGTTTATGTCGACTACAAAGAAATATTTCTATCATTCTTTCAAGTTTGATTTAATTGAACCTATCGGTACTATACAATACACTTCTGGATTCGTAAAAAGCCTTGTTACTCGCGAAGCACAGATATAACATTTACAAACATTTTTGCAATAAACTTAGCTTTATTGCAAACACACCGTCCGGACCTTTTGTTAAAAAAAAAACAGTAAATTATGTTTATATCTGTTTATGTCGACTACAAAGAAACATTTCTATCATTCTTTCAAGTTTGATTTAATTGAACCTATCGGTACTATACAATACACTTTTGAAGAATTACCGTTGCTAGATTCTAAAAAAAACCTTGTAACTAGCGAAGCACGGATATAACATTTACTCACATTTTTTGCAATAAACTTAGCTTTATTGCAAACAGACCGTCCGGACCTTCTGTTAAAAAAAAACAGTGAACATTTGTCTATTAAATGTGATTGTCACTAATTAATAGAGGATATTGAATGAGTGTAAGTTCAATACTGAATTTATTGCACGAGTTGAATAAAATTATATTATGCGAGCCTCCGGCGAGCATAATATTATTTTATTCAACGAGTGCAATAAATTCAGTATTGAACTTACACGAATTTAATATTCTATTTATCACATACCCAAAATAAAGACCGTTTCAAGTGAAATAAGAGTCATTTTCATTGACGCGCCTATAGTATAACGCTAACATTTAGCGCGTCTTTACACTATGTTTGTATAACGCTAATGACGTCACGTCAAAATATATGCACGGCCGTGCAATACCATATTTACGGAGTCGCAAAATCGGCACGGGTGTGTGATAAAAAGTATTTTGTTATTTAAATAAGATAATTACGCTTAGATTTTCAAGTAATACGAGTATTCAATTAATATTTTCTGAATTAAAGCGTTAATTTTATCTAGGAAAATTCAGAACAGCTGTGAAAACTTAGCCAGTCGCAAACGTTAGTGCGTTAATATCCATCGTGATATGCAAACTTTAATAAATAGTAGGTAAGTACGTAATTATTTCTTGAACCTGTTTCTCTTTAAAGCTGTGTAAAATATGTACATAAATAGAACAATCTAATGATTGAATAAATTTCATCAAAATAACAGTCATTTACAAGGGTTTTTTTTTATTTTTGCATTAAGTGCATGTTTTTTTCTTTCTTTTGCATATATTTACTTATAACTTAAAGGCATATAATGCCTTAGAAATGAACAAAATTCTTACCACCTTTTGAAACAGCACCCATGGGTTCCATGGCGTTCTCAGACTGGTTTTAGAGTATATTTAATGACTTTAATATAGACGGAATTAAGGTTGAACGAGAACCGTTTGTCATTAAAGAAGGAAATATGTAAAGAAAGTGGTATTTGACTCCTATACCAATTCCAAAATCACTATAAATGTACTATTTGCCAAAAAGCAACAGAGGCAACAGATTGCGGAGAAAATAAGTAATGTGTGACTTACCAAACCTTCAATCAGTTAAGAAATAAAAAAAATATGTCTTGCGTATAATGGACCTTAAAGAACCATTTAATATAAGTTAATAAAACGAACATTTACTAAACCTTGAACTTCTGACCTTTTACTTCTGAAATTAGTGTTCTACCTCTAGGTCTCTGCCTGTGATGGTGGTTGTGGTGCTGTCGCTCGATAGAGGGCATGACCATATGTTAAACCGTTAAATAAGGATGTTGTTTAAGTCATATTTAACTAGTTTAAAGCAAGCCCTCCTTCCGGACCTACGACGTAAGCAGATGAATTAAAACATAACATTTATCTATATCATTATTATCAAGGCATCACTTGTTTATAAATATATCTGGCTTATATCAAATAGTTAGAAACTTTAAAAATCGTGATGTAAGAAATCAAAAAGTCAAAGTGTATCTTTACAGCATCCTGTTAAAAAGAACATTCTAAACAGATGGCAATTTTTATCTGGCTTCAATTAATCTTATCTAATCAATTTACATAACCCAGGCGGTGTTACCAGAAAAATATATGAAAAACTATTATAAATCATCAGGTTTGTAATCAGTTAATTGTTATCTCTATGGAAAGGTAAACACTGTAAACACTTGCTTTTGATTAAGATAATATGCAATTATATATTAAACCGATTTCATCCTATATTGCTGTTTCATAATGAAAATTTCGTTATTGCCTTTTCAAAGTATATTGCATTCTTGAATAATGTTGAAACAGCAAGCTTTAAGATAAAAGCTTAAGAATTAGAAAATTGTTAAAAAGGATACAAGTAGTGAAAAAAACTGAGCTAGCACAGAGAACAAAATATGTAAACATAGAACTGAATGGAACTGAAAAACTGAAAAAAAACTTGATATCATCAAATGGAATTGTTATAGTTTCTTCGGTAAAAATAATGAAAATTCAATAAATTGTCCTGGTTACAGCTTAAGAAGTTACTTGACGTAGAATAATTCATTCAGATAAAGATTATATATGTTGCATATGGAAAAGTCCACGTGATTTGTTTTTATTATTCATTAATTGAAAATAGTAATTGCAAACTATCTAGATATAATAAAGCCATCTATGTTAGCAGCTTTTTTTTAGAAAAAGGCGCTTCCAAGCATAGAGCAACAGTGTAAACTTATGACGTAATTGCGTGTAAGGATACAGAGCCAAAATAGATAAAATTAGTTTAAATCGGAATAAAGTATATCAATTATTTTTCTTTATTATCACCAAGATGAAAAATCTCAACATCAAAGTATAAGTAGAATTATTGCTCATGACAAACAATCGTGGCTATCAAACTATGATTAGCACTTTTATCACGTTAAGAATTTGTCTCCAGTTTTTAATGACATATTCTATGAAAATCATTCACAATTTTTGTTTTCATTGGTATATTTTATAACATTTATTATCTTATTTTCCTGCGTCAATCTTTTTATATGATGTATATGACCGAGCCTGTCTGACAAGACCAGACATATACAACGAAATACCTTAAAACTATGTACTCATAATGATTAATAATGGTTATAATACTTTAATTTAGGATATTTTGTACTATACTCTCTGAGTCTCTTAAAAAGCGTATACTTACGGTTTTATGATAAGTACTTTGTTCCTCAGTCTTAGGCAAATGCAATATATGTATAAATGCAGTATTTATTTTCATTCATTTGTTTCTTTATGTTTTCAGTGATGTAAGAAAATGAATGGATCAGTGTAACAAGGTACCTAACTCCAATTTAGGGTAAATTTGAGTTAGGACCTTTGTGGTTTAAAGAACATTATTTGGAATTAGAATAACCTCCCTTTGTTTTTAAGGTGAAAATGGTTTTTGGAGGAACTTAACAAAGGTCCTAACTCAAGGGGTGGAGTTTGTACTTTTGTTACATTAATTCTATCCATGTTTTCTTGTTTTGAGGCGCACAAATTATGTAAACATGTGGTTATATTTTGATTTTATGTCAATATTTACATGAAAATTTACATCTATGTCTTGTCAAAATAATTTGCAGAAATGTTCATGTGTGAAAATTATTACAAATATTATTATGGGAATTTTGTGTTCATGGACATAGAACCTTTGTTGCACATTTTTTAAATTTTGCATGAAGACATTTACAAAGATATTGTTTAGAGATTTTCTATACATGTATATCACCATAAAATTTATTGTTTAAGAGGAAATGTTTAAATTTTAGCACTAAGGATGCTTTAGGTAGTTATAGTTAATTGTATAAATATTTTACATTTTAGCGACAAATGCATGTTCTGGTACCTTTTGTTTGATTTTTCGAGACGATATTCTGTGATATTGAAACTATACAGCTCAAGCTGATGTATTTTATAATATTTGTAACTTTGGTTATTTTAATGCAGTCATCTTGTGAAAATATGTTTGTTACAGTTCCTTTACGCAATGTTTTTGAAATATATATTCTGAATTTTTGAAAACAAAACTTTTATTCATAAGGTAGGTTCCTTTATATTTGAACTGGCTTGAATATTAAATACTAATCAAATATTCATCAATTTATCAACTGAAGAATGTGTAACAAATACAAACTATACAATTGATGATTTGTTTGATACGCCTTAAGTTTTTATAAAGCTTAATATTAATCTATTAATCTGCAAATACATTAGAGGTTATATGATAACCTTCTAGTTGATTGAAAGGTTAAAATATATGTAAATTTTAAGCTCAAATACTTTATGCAATTGTTTAAAAAGTTAGGATCTTAGAACCGTTTTTGCATAAGCACATTTAATAAATATAATTTTTCTTTAAATAAAATGGTTAAAAATTGTGTAAAACATACAACTTTGGTTTCAAATGTTTTTTTTATTAATAACATTACTTATTAGTGAATTAATTTTAAAATATTTCAATTAAAACTAAATTTCATAAAATGACCTTTTTCTCAAGATAATGTTAAATAACGATAGGTACCATTTTGCACTGACCCCTTCAAATATGCAGTAAATGATTTTACAAATTGAGAATCTGTTGCTAATATGTTCAAGAATGCTTTATGATAATTGTTTAAAATTAGAGACCATTGCTGGCGTGTTTAATATAAAAAAATATTACCAGACGTTCATTCAGAACAAGATTAGCAATGGTGTCTTATTCTAGTTGTAATATATGTATATAAATGTGGAATGGGAAGAGAGGCGACTCTGCATATTGGAAATGCTTGCAGTATGAACTCGGGAGTTGCCTTCCTTCCTCTATGTTACTTTTACAGTATCTTGTTATTCAGAATAGAATGGCCGTACACAGACAACTTTTATCTTGAAAAATTATTTAATTGAACTATTAAATATGTTCTTATGAATGGATGAGACTTCTTACTTTCTCCTTTTTTATCGCCACATCAGCGTTGTTTGTGCCGTTTAGAGACTGTAAAAAGTCGTTCCGTACATCCGATCAGAGATGTTATATTTCCGATCCTTAAAGGTCGTTCAGCACGACATAATTGTTGTGTTCGTGGTACATTTTAGTTTAAACTATTCGGCATTTTCTAGTTCGGTGGTTCAAATTTCCCTACTTAAATAATTTTGAATCACCCTTAGAATATGTCGCCTGTTATAAGGTCCCCTAACGGTTTAACTGGAAGGGACTTGAGGTTTACCTGCAGTATGTCTGTCCGTCAGTCCGTCCGTCCACAAAACTGGATCTCACGATAACGCAAAAAGTAGTACTGAAAGTGTTGAAAATTCTGGTTGCTATGGCAACAAATAGACTGAAATTATGGCTTATTTAACACATAAATTAGATTATGTGATAAAGCAAAAAGTACTGAAAATATTTTTATGACACTTGAAATATGAATAGATTGCAGTGCGGGGATTGTACACAACTTTTTCTTTTCTTTCTATGGTAAAAGATTTGGTTGCTATGGTAACAAATACGCTTGAAATATGGCAAATATAACAATGTTTGTGATTACTAAAATGGAGTGAAAATATTTTTGTGAAACTTTAAATATAGATAAATACCAGTATGGCAGTATGAAGATTATACACATCAGTTTTAATGTATAATTTTGGGAGTATATTGAGAGCTGACCTACTCACCAAGCGTCAGTGACCTCGTCAATATTTCTGATTTAAGTTTTACGCTTTGTCACTATAAGATCTTTATTTCTTAAAGTATTTACTTCAAAACTCAAATATATGTTTCTGATCATCAACCTCACTATGTGTGATAAGTTTTACAACTTAAGCATATATATATATATATATATGTATGTGTGTGTGTGTGTGTGTGTGTGTGTGTGTGTGCGTGCGTGCGTGCGTGCGTGCGTGCGTGCGTGCGTGCGTGCGTGCGTGCGTGGTGTGTGTGTTGGTGTGTGTGGTGTGTGTGTGTGTTTGTGTTTGTGTATGTGTGTGTGTGTGTGTGTCTAATTATTCCTCAAGTCATTTGAGAGAAGGTTCAATACTCTAACTTTTTTTTTCCTCTTGAACTTAGATTTTTTTCTAGATATTATTATTTTTAAAACTTCTTCATTTCTTATAGCATTTGCTTCAAGCTCCAATATCATAATAATATGACAATGGTTATAAATCTAGCGTCAATATTTCTAGCATGAATTATTTCCTCACGAAACTTTTAATGTTAAAATAACACAGGAATACTGCAAAAATAATGTCGAATATGTATAAATTTATCATCGAATTGAGCACCAAAATAGTAAATAGTTGAAAGTAAATTCAACTGACAAAAATCAGTTATCGCATACGGCAGCACTTCTCACAGAATTACTAGCTTTATATAGTGCTATAAGGAAGCATCCGTTTTATCTGCTTTTTATTAGCATAATGACAATAATGGTGTGATATATGTTTCAGGTATATCAAAAACAATCAATTGTTCACATTTAGATTAAAAACGAAAATTGATGTTAAAAACCTGTAAATGAAAGTGAAAATATAATGTGTTTTGCTGCCGCATATGCCAGCTCATTTATTATTTGATTTAATACAAATGATTTCGATTCATTTACTTACTATTGTGCCCGTTTCGACTCTATTTTTGCATGAATTCTGCATACTGCAACTGTACTTTAATTCATCAAAATATATAACGATTGTATACAAATTTGTACAGGTAATCTTTTTATATTTTGAACAAGATTGAATGTAACTAAAATATGCATTAATTGCTTTCATAATTATAAATTGCTTGACTGTTTAATGATACTTTTAAGCAAAAAACTACTCGCAAATATGTTGCATAAGCTTTCCTTACATTATTGTTATACATTTCGGATATACTTTGATTCATGTTCTACTATTGTTTATCATATAATACTCCTATAATAGCAACCATATGCAAAAAACATTAAATGCATGATTTTTATTCTTTACAACATATCATAGACCAATCGATGAGTTCAATAAATCTTCTGTTTGACAAGAAAGTGATTCACAAAAATAATTTAAACAATTTATTTGAAATTGTTAAAGTTAAACATCACGTATTAAGACTGAAATCAGATTTTTACTCAAATAAATGTTAATTGGTTTAGTTTATAATTCAGTTATTGACAAGCAATCCGCTGAATGTATTCATCCTATATTTATCTTGCATAAGCTGGCAGATAGAACATGACGATGTTGACTTAACCCAAACTTTTTCTCCTAATTTTACTCTCACTATAGCACCAAACGTATTACAGCCATACGATTCATCACCATAGTTAGAATCTGCTGCAATAACGTGACGTTTCAGCACCAGTCCAAGATAAGCATGTTTTCCTTTATAAGCACATGTATGAATAACAAACTGGTACAGTCCTCCGACAGGTGCCGTGAAGATTCCTGTGGACGTGTCGTAACCTGTTCCCTCGTTAGTAAATGTCTTCTCGAATATGAGAATCTCATTTGTAGAATCAAGGGCCAGATCTTTCACGTGATGTGCGTAGAAAGCGATCGGAGGTTGTTCAAGTTTTCCTGAGTATAAAAATAATAGTTTTGTATTTTATATTGTAACACATATTGATATTTTGTAAACAAGTTATTTCGGGTTTTCATATTTCATTGTCAGTGAAAACTGTCAATTAACGATGCACAAAGATAGTTAATTCACGCTTTAATTACTTATCTGAATATAGGTGTTTATACATTTAAACTGTAAAATAAATTTCAGCGATATCTAAAAAACGGGGCATACGTAAATAACAAAAACAAGCCTTATATTCGTTTCGGACAATATATGTAGAGATTAAAATATGGAATACTTGACAATTGAATGTGCGAATTAAATCATTTGAACATCTAATGAGAGTTACACATTTACACATAGAGCAACATATCAGATCATTCTAGTTTGTTGAATATATATTACTGACAAAGTGATTTTATCTTACAATTGTATCTTACACAGATTTGAAAAACAGTCATGACGTTGAAACAAAGTAAGATACACTACCTTGAATTTGATTAAGTTCCTCTTTTTTAGCGTCAATGTCACTAGTGAGGTTGTTTCTTGTTTCTTCAAAACGTTTCTTGAACGATTCTGTAATAAGGTATTAAAGTTCTATTAACTTATCATTACCAAAGTTCAAGGTTTTTCAGTAATCACATTTTCTTCAACGATTCATTTCTCGATTATAGCTTTATAAACAATCGATTTCTCTTGCAGATGTATGGTTTATCATTTTAATTCGTTCAATACGTGCTTAGGTTAATAAAGAAAATAATGTTAATAAAGTTTGACAACAAAAATCATGTCATATTTTAACAAATTTACATATAAGATCAACCTAGTTTGTTGACAAAGTGATAGACTAAATGAATGTATCAGTCAAGTAAGCAACTATCTAATTTGTTATGAAAGGTTGTAGATAAATATAAATGAAATACAATTTTATCTTACACAGGTGAAACAAGTAAGATTTGATACCTTGAAGTTGAATAAGTTCCTCTTTTTTAGCGTCAATTCCACTAATGAGGTTGTTTCTTGTTTCTTCAAAACGTTTCTTGAACGATTCTGTAATAAAGTATTAATTTATTATTACTAAAGTTCAAGGTTATTTAGTAAACAACTTTTTTTAAAGATTCATTTCTCTATTATAGTTTTATAAACAATCGATTTCTCTTGGAGATGAATCGTTTATTATTTAATGTCATTCTATACGTGTTTAGGTTAATAAGGAAAATAATGTTTATAAAGTTCGACAACAAAAGTCATGTCAAGTTCTAACATTTGAAAACAGTTTATCGACATTTTAGGCGAAAGCTTTATTGTTCGTTAACAATGGTGTATTAAAAGTCAATTTATTTGCAATAATAATGGTTTAATTTGATAAATTATGATAGATTCAGTTGTTATACCTACATTGTTTTCACTATATTAAATAAACCAATACACTTTGATGCTAACAATTGAACAACAATGAAAGATAAAGACAATGCAAATATATCACATTTATTTCGTTCTTTATCAATACAGTTCCGGTAGTATTTAATGTGAAATAGCTGTTTTATTATACCTTCTCTCCTTTCTATCTCATCGCTTCTCTTTATCATCTCATCCGTTATGTTTCCTCTCATATCTCTTTTTATTTCGTCACCTCTATTTAACATCTCGTCCGTTATGTTCCCCTTCATATCTGCAAACATGTCCGTAACAGTTTGTTTAATGTCGCCTAATGTACTGATGACATTATCCTCAGTTTTCTTAATTTCATTCACCATTGTTTCTACCTTAATTTCAGTTCTTATCATTTTCTCTAAAAGCTGTTCTTCGTATGCAAATTTGGAACACACAGGCTCTCTAGCCTCAGAAAAGTTATAACTATATATTCCAACGACAATAACAAATGAAAATAATAATGAGAAACCCATTTTGATGAGGACAGTTTGAAAATAAAATCAGAAAAGGTATCTAAATCATACTCGCTGAGAGAAACTTTTGTATTTATACTAGGAAATCTGTTTTGTTATTTGAGTATGAGGCCCGTAATAAAATTTTTAGTATAGTTGTTTAGCATAAATGCACTGAAATACGGTATCGAAGGAAATCTCGTATAGATACAGGTTGAGGGAAACAGTTTGATTTTTCTTTACATAGACCGCACTTCCCAACTAGGGTATAAGTGCCAACATTATTACAAATACATTAGCATGTTTCTATTAAAACATACAGTTGATTCCATTATCTTTTAAAATAATCTATTGTAATAAAGAAAGTGATGTGTTAATCTTTAATACCAATTCTTTAATTATACGTCAATTCAAATTATAACTTATTTGGAATTGTCACAAAACTCTTGTTAAGCGAAGATTCCTTTTCAGAAAAAATGAAAAACGCAGACTTGTTCTGATCGAGAGTGTTCGTGAGAGATTTCGATTAATTATCGCGATGCATTAGAGTAATAAAGTAATACTGAAATGAATTGTTGTATGTTGGAAAGATTTAACACTTGTTAAAGCCATTTGTAGCAGATGCATCAGAGTAATAAAGTAATACTGAAATGAATTGTTGTATGTTGGAAAGATTTAACACTTGTTAAAGCCATTTGTAGCAGTTGATCAGCAAGATTCACAGGAAAGGGGTTTAAAATGTTGTCTCTGATGTTGGACTGTTTAGATCTTTTTAAAGAAATGGATTTGAATGCTCAATTTGAAGTATTTTGCTACATAGATTTTTCATTTGAAGCAGCATAAAAAAGTAGGATTTTTACTATAAAATGGACGTAAATGAACTGATGAATTCCAAACCCTAGTCCGAACCTGCTTGTATAAAAAAATATATACAAAATATAAATTAGCGGATAAGATCATGATTCTATCTTCTTATCGTTATCTATTCGTTTTTGTTTTCCTAAGAATTAGGGCGTATATTCTGTAAAACTTTCATAACATCGGACATGTAGTCGATTAGTTTGTTCGCATTTCATGGGAATCTCGATAAGAAAAAATAAAACAACAAGGCGTTAATTTACAACACCCTGATACAATCTGTAAGCAACATGATAAGAGCATCAATAAAATTCATGTATTTAACTTACATTATTCAAGAGGTTTTATTTTTACCAGGAAGTATTTGATATTCAATAAGAACATATAGCATACTCCCAGTAATAGATGCGCAAGTTTCAACTCTTCACGGAAAGGTGCTTTGTAAGTTATTTCGTGATTCTATACTTTATAAATGTTTCCTTTTAAAATTTTAGTGCAATACTTTTAATGAATTTTAAGAAGCAAGTCATGATATAAAGTTCTTTTCATTAAAACGAGGGTATTTAAATCATAACCAGACCGACTAATGTAGCAATCGCACATTGATCTTTTGTAAACTATCCAACAAAACAACGCGGCAAAATACACAAAAAACAATTAATTTGTGTTACTCTTGAATTCTAAACAATACTATTATCATAAGCAAAAGTGAAAATCCTTGTTAGCATGTAGTAACATAATTGACCTATATTTTCTGTTTGCAATATTCAACTTGAAAAAAACACCTCAAAACAAAATTAAATTAATTTTGATATAAATGTCGTCAATATTGAAAATGTTTAACATTTTTAATGTATGTTTTAGAGCTTACTGCCAGGCTATAAACTTCACATACACTATTCATTTTCCCGTTGCATAATTATTTTATTTCATTCTAATACTAATTTATTTCACGTGATTATGTCACTATAGACAAAGAAGTAAAAAAACGGTGTTAAACTGCAAATAAACACTGGTTAGGGACTACTTGATATGCGGCTGTTATGTTTTCTCTCTCAATTATTTAGTTTACAAAGCCTTTTAAAGCAACAATAGAAAAGCTTTTTAATTAATATTTTCAGTTCTTATAATGTTTTCTTTTCATACAATACCGAAATAATATCTCATATAAGCTACCACCTCAGAATTGATACATATCAGTTGATGAATATTTTAACAAAACGGCGCCAATCCGTAAGCAGCGTAATGACGTCATCCTATGTATACAAGTCATTCATTAAACGCTGACGTCATTTCAAACATAATATAATGATGAATTGGGCTCTGATATAAACACAATACAATCCGTCCTAAGACGTAACCTTTTATTGTTGAAAACTTGATAAAATAACTTTTTTCTTATTATTTCTTTGTTTAATAATTTCTATATCTTAGCAACAGTAGCGTGCGAAATCAAACAGAAAAAATCGTGGTCAATTCCTACGCATCATAACTCCAAACCGGTGTTAAATAGCCGATAAACACAGCTGAGACCGATATTATTTCTTAATTTAACACTTTTTATATACACATTATAAAACCGAGATTATTTCAGAGGTGACGTTCAATTTCTCAAGTGGCTTGTTTTTAAATCATCATGATTTTCATCTTTTATTGAACTTATCATTTTTCATTGGTTCCTAGTATAAATGTCTCGTTGGGTTTGAAACAAGTTAATTTATATCGGGCGACTGTTTATCATTTTCACTGTGAAATAAATGTTATCAAACATACTTTTATTGAAATCTCTGAATTTATCATTTTTTAATACATGAATGGAAGCATAAATCATGTTCAATTGTAAATTCGTTTGCTGATTTGCATGATTGCATATTTAACATAAAAATATTAATTAAAGGTTACTTTTTCGTTTGAGTGAAATATGGAATATATTTTTACGAAACATGATAAAATGCCACATATTTTCACTAGCCGGGACGGCCAGTAAAAATATGTGGCATTTTATCATGTTGAGTGAAAATATATACCATATTTCACGAAAAACGAAAAAATAACCTTCTTTATTTAATTCAATTATCAAAAAAAATTGTTACGAACCCGCTTGCTTGCTACGCAACTGCAATTTTACAGCGCGCAGTAATATAGATGCGTCTTGTTGTGCACGCGATGTTTTGCGCTACAGTGTGACGTCACATAAACAACACTTTAAACGTATGTACAGCGTTAATGACTTAATAAAAGATAGTTAGACCATTTTCCATCATTCTAGATAGTTTTTAAAACAAAATTCAACAAAGGTTGTTTTTTATTTATCCGATTTTTTTAACAAAATGGCGAAAGAAGTCCCTAAAATAAATATGAGTTTTGACTACGCCCACTTTCATATTTATATTTCATATCTATTTTTTTACAAATATGAAATATATTTGACTGATAAAACACCATATTTCATGGGTTAAATTAAACAAAACCTGCTATTTAAGCCTAAGAAAATTATACGTCCAAATCTTTTTTT
>NW_026867362.1:0-79906 GCF_026571515.1 Ruditapes philippinarum | reverse complement strand
TTCGGCCCCACTATAGTGTATTGCTTGATTGATCAACAACAATAAATTGAATTACAATTAAACAATTATGAAACTTTAATTCTTTGAATAATTATTTATTATCTTTTGATCTCTTGAACGATTTAGATATAAGTTAATGTTTTTAAAGGTGTAACAAACAATAAAGGCCGGTTACTTACTTTTAAAACAAACCACTAAAACTTCTGGATTAAAAAAGTTACTTACAATTTTTCCTTAGAAAACATTCTCTTTTGATCTTAATTAAACTATACGTAAGTGTAACTAATTAACTGTTTATACTTTATGCTAATTGGCGGTATTGTTTTGTGTCTTGCTTCTTAATCATTCAAATAAAATATTATCTATATATGGTTAATAATTGTTTGTTTGTGTAATTATATTTTTTCAAATAAAGTTTATGTTCTGTTCTGTTTGTATTGCTTACTTTTCCCCTACTACTACAATAATCTAGTTTTTATACAAAATGATTAAATATATATATAAATTATTTTTTTTATTGAAATGCTATTAATATTTAGGTTTAAAATACAGTACTTATTCTGGGGCCGATTTGGTAAAGGGCCGAAACGTCCGGGGCCGAAACGTCTTGGGTAGTTTGGGGCCGATACGTCTTGGGGCCGAAACGTCTCGAAATCGGTAAATTTAAACAGGGCGTGTCTGGATATTTGTATGTGAAGTGTCGAAACACAGAATGCGGTCATGTGAATTGTGTTCCCTGACCCTATGGAAAAACACATAGACTCTAGTAGATTGAAGACCTGGGAAAGTTGGAATGCCATGTTTCGTTGTCAACACAAAATTAGGAACAGGTAAGTGATTAATGTATTGCATCATACTTTAGATTAAGTACTATATACTGATTATGAATTCATAGATGTAAGGTCTCGTACCAAAATGAATATACATTTATCAGTGTTTATCTACTTGTCTTCCAATGATGTCAAACATGTAAAATTATGAGAGAAATTATGCGGACCAAATTTATGTTTCAGATTTATAAATAATTAATTTATTATACAGAATACACGTATCTTGTTTGTGTTGAGCTGTAAAACACTACTCCTTATTGTGAAGGAAGAGGCTAGCCAAAAGTTCTAGCCGTACGTGACTCACATACTCCATATAATTTTGAAAAGTGCCGTACGGCTAGCCAATACAGTGTGTCCTGGCTAGTCGTACCTGACTCGCGTACGGCTAGAACTTTTGGCTAGCCGTACGGGCCCGTACGGCTAGCCACTTCCTATTGTGAAATTTTTTATAAACTTCCCTCTGAACTGTTTTAATTTCCCCAAAGTCACTGAGAAATTTGAAAAACAAATGATAAAACGTTGCTAAATTAAATCTTGCAACAATGCAATTTTTAGTAAGACATTACAGAATCCTACATGTACATTATATAAAAGACACAGTTTACACTAGGCTGCCAATACACACAGTCACAGTACTAATATTCAACATACATGAGGCAGCTAAAAATAGCTCTATATAAATTTATGCAATGTGTTATTATCACGGTTATGTAAATTACAATCCATGTGAAGTTTTTTTTGACAAAATATTTGTATACTTAAATGAAATAATTTGTTTCTTTCATTTTCTTACAGCAATGATTGATAGTGTAGGTGGGCCGGTGAGGGTCAACAATTTGTTGTCAACACTCAATATACCAACAATTGGAAATAAAAACATGAAAAGAAATGGAGAGACGTGTTGGAAATATCACTGAGACAGTGGCTTCTATGTCGACAGAATCTGCTGCGAAAGATTAAGGAAATGGAGTAAGACACATTTACAATGATATTTTCGAAATAACATGTAATTAAATTGGAAGAATTTCAAAAATTATTTTGTAATTATATGTCTATGCAGCTTATCATGGTATAATCCTATATTGCTGGCATGTTCGTGGTTTAGGGAACCAAAGAATATTATACAATCCATATATGAAAAAATAATTTTTAAACAATGGCTTTGTTTTTTTTGCATGTTACTCTATATTCATGTAGATATTTTTTTTTTCAAAATAATATGAATGTGTAATTGTTTTTAGTCCCCTACCGGTCCGTCAGTCCGTCTGTCTGTCCGTCCGTCAGTCCGTCCGTCCACAAAACTGGATCCCGCGATAACGCAAAAAGTACTGAAAATATTTTAATGAAACTTGATATATGGATAGATGGCAGTATGGAGATTATGCACGTCTTTTTTTTTCTTCCTATGTTGAAAATTCTGGTTGCTATGGCAACAAATAGACTGAAAATATGGCAAATTTTACACATAACCTGGATCCCGTGATAACGCAAAAAGTACTGAAAATATTTTTATGAAACTTGATAAATGGATAGATGGCAGTATGGAGATTATGCACGTTTTTTTTTCTTTTTTTCCTATGCTGAAAATTCTGGTTGCTATGGCAACAAATAGACTGAAAATATGGCAAATTTTACACATAACCTGGATCCAGTGATAACGCAAAAAGTACTGATAATATTTTTATGAAACTTGACATATGGGTAGATGGCAGTATGGAAATTATGCACATCCTTTTCTTATCTTCCTGTGTTGAAAATTCTGGTTGCTATGGCAACAAATAGACTGAATTTCAAGATTTCTGATTCTAGTTTTTAAGTTTTTTCACTATAAGTTCTTTATTTCTTAAGGTATTTTCTTCAAACTTTAAATGTAAGTTGCTAGTCATCAACCACATCATATGTGACAAAGTTTACAACTCTAGCACAAAATTTATCAGAATTACCTCCCTTGAACTTAAAATTTTCATGAAAAAAAAACATTGTTGTTTTTTTAATAACTTCTTTTTTTCTGAACATATCTACTTCAAACTTCATATAAATGTTTCTTATTATCACTCAACATTTGTGAGTGTTCAATACTGATTACTCTAGCAAGACTATTTCCAGAATTATGCCCCTTTTAAACTTAGACTTTTTTTTGAGAAATTGGTAATTTTTACTCCAACTTCTTCAATCATGATAGGATTTTCTTCAAACTCCCACATCATAATAATATGACAAGGGTTATAAATCTAGCATCCATATTTCCAGAATTATCTCCTCCTTAAACTTTTAATTTTTTTCTATTCGTTCTTTTAACTTTCATTTTACTTCAAATTCAAAATAAACATTCAATATTCATACCTTCATTACTAATTGTTCTTTGTTACACTCACATCATGTATGACATTGTTATCTCCTTTTTTTAAAATTTTGCTTTTAAAAATGTTATATTTTATAACAGGGATGTTTAAAAAATAACTTTAGAGTGTCCTTCAGTCCGTCTGTCTGTCTGTCTGTACATAAAAACTGTTCACTGTGATCACTTTTAAAGAACTTTTTCAACGAATTTACTTAAAATAGAAACATAAGTGAAAGGCCAATGGCCCTTCAGAATGTTGCTTGTGCTCTTACCGGTAGGGGACTTATGGATTGCTTGCAATACTATGATAATTGCTTGTTTAAAAAAAGTATTTATTTCTACATGACAAACTGGGTCCGCCTGGGCTCCTTGCCATTGGTACTTGTTGCTGGGTCATATGGGGGTTGCGTTCATTGAACGCCGCCTTTCCTTGTTGATCTTGTTTATCATATTTTACCTTCATTGGTTTAAGACTAAAATTCTTATTAAATACATGCATTCTTTTTAAGGGATGTGCATCATGAAGAATCAATGGTATCAGAATACAACATCATGGAAGGTCTTATTGACAAGATCTTGGAGGATGTCCTTTGCCAGATGCCTCGCCAGCACTAAAGTGAGTACTGGTAGTTTGTTTTCTGTATTTTGTTTATTTACGAAAGTAAAGGACTATGCAAAACTGACTGGTGTTGTTGAACTGTTTGTGTTATGTCAGTTGCTTCAATATATGAATATCTCTCCATATACTGTTTGTACATATGTATTTTTTTTTTATTCAAGGTCTATTCTTCAGTCAGATGCTACAGTTACAAATGACAGTGAATGGTCAGATTTATACAATTGTGATGAACAATCCTCAACAATACATCAAACAAAAATGCCTATTAAACTGTAAGTTGAAATCTATGAGGTTTTTTTTATATATATTTATAATCATGGTGTAGCAATTAAATGATAATACTGTGATAATTTTGTAATGCTATTTGGGGTCGTCTTCAATAGAAACAATTTGATGTATCTTCATGTGATGAATAATCGATATGCAGTCCGAATTATTTCATAAAAGTGATTACTAAAATTGGTCAGGAAAAAGTCGTGCAATTAGCATTAATAATTAACAAAACAGTGGCGTTTTTCTCAGTTATCATGTCAGTAATGATTTAGAATTTGTCAGAAAAGTATCTGTGTATATTTTAACCACTGTTATTGATGTATAATTGAAAAAGTGAGTTTTGCATACAAGTAAGACTGGTTAGTCAACATTGTTCTTTCAAACAGTGGCATTTAGAAGAAAAATCCTAATGGTTATTTGAATCACCCTGGTTTTAACTTGAGCTCTGACCTGGCTGTCATGTTCACAGCATGCATCATTTTTGTGTCGCCTCTACGGAGTATTGGCGACATATAGGGATCATTTCTCCGTCATCTGTCTGTCTGTCCGTCCGTCACAAAACTTGTCCGGACTACTCCTCATAAACTACTGGTGAAATTTCATCCAAACTTTACAGGAATAATCAGTACCAAGTCTAGTTGTGCATTTTGTCAGCATTTTCCGGTTCAATGATTTTTGTCAGAGTTATGGCCCTTTAATAATTTTTATTAAGTTTGTCTGGACTACTTCTCTTATACCACTAATGCAATTTCAATGAAACTTTACAGGATTGATCTGTAGCTTAAGTCCTTGTACATATTGCACGGGTTTTACGGTTGAATGATTTTTGGCCGAGTTATGGCCCTTTGATAAAAAGGTGTTTTTTTCTGTGTGTTGCCATATACACAAAAGCTTGTCCAGACTACTCCTCATAAACTACTGGTGCAATTTCATCCAAACTTTACAGGAATGATCAGTACCAAGTCTAGTTGTGCACTGTCTGTCTGTCTGTCTGTCTGTCCGTCTGTCACAAAACTTGTCCCAACATGAAATTGGCCATCATGAGGCGACACATGTGATCACTGATCGCTCTTGTTTGTTATTTTGGTGTTTTTTTAACATAATACCTTGATTTCTTAACTAAGTTAGATAAACTTATAATATATGAGCCACTTGTCATTTGTAAATAAATCTAGGTTTTGCAATGCAAATACGTGTTCATCCCAACAGATCAAAATCAAGCCAGCAATAAATAATAATTGCCTTTGGTGTTTAGTTTCTTCATTTGTAGGTGGGCTTTACTAATAGATTACTACCACTTTATTTCAAGGTGGGGTTTTGGGGTATCATTCACCTTCAGTGATAGTTCTAGTTTTATCCAGTATAAACATGGTAACATGTAAATGCAAAATAAACCTTGTTTTTTTTTTCAGTGTACTGCATCAATAAACTAAATATGGAGAGTAGCTTAGTCACCAAAGCAGACAGTCAACACCAAAATACACACAATGGCCAGGGCACTGAAACTTGGAAGAGTGAAAGAGTAAAGTAGTGCGTTTTTAGCTTACAAAGTGACATTGCGAGCTTTTGTCTATCTTTCGTCCATAAACTTGATCTTTAAACAACATCTCATAAATTGCCAAGC
Organism: Ruditapes philippinarum; assembly: GCF_026571515.1. Lineage (NCBI taxonomy): Eukaryota > Metazoa > Mollusca > Bivalvia > Venerida > Veneridae > Ruditapes > Ruditapes philippinarum. The sequence goes on along the minus strand of NW_026867362.1, from coordinate 74,219 downwards.
CAATTTCATGCAAACTTACGATATTGTCTAGTCAGTTTTTGTTTTGCATGCAAATCGTTATATGACATGACTAAAGACATTTAGTTTTTATTCCTAAGTTATTATGTTTTTATGTTTGTATAAGACTCAAATTATATATTGTTAAGATTCATTTTTACAAATTTGAAAGCCATTATTGTTCTAGTCAGTTTTTTGTTTTGCTTGCAATCGTTATATGACATGGCTAAAGGCATTTAGTTTTTAATCTTTAATAGTTATGTCTATATTTGTATAAGACCCAAATATATTGTTAAGATTCATTTTTACAATTTTGAAAGCCATTTTTTTTTGTTCTAGTCTGTTTTTGTTTTTGCTTGCAATCGTTATATGACATGACTAAAGACATTTAGTTTAAAATCTTTAGTTATTATGTCTATGAGTGGCGTCCGTGGCCTAGAGTTTAAAGTCATTGACTTCAAACCACTTGCCCCTCACCGCTGTGGGTTGAAATCCCGACAGGGACTTTGGATTCTTTCATGTGAGGAAGCTATCCAGCTAGCTTAACTGAACGTCGTTGGTTCTACTCAGATACCCGTTTCGTGCCTGAAATAAATGCAAGGAAAGGGCACCCTGAACGTCACGATATTGACCTATACTGTGTCGATGTGACGTAAAAACCCAAAACAAACAAACAAAAAATTATGTCTATGAAATTCGTTGTTTGTATAAGACCCAAATATATTGTTGTGATTAATTTTAAACAATTTTGAAAGCCATAATTGTTCGTGTCAGATATTGTTTTGCTCACAATCATAATGTTATATGACAAATGAGTTTTTAAATCTGAAGGTATTATGTCAAATATGTTGTTTGTATAAGACCAAAATATATTTTTGAGATTCATTTTTACACAATTTTGAAAGCCATTATTGGTCTAGTCTGTTTTTTGCATAACACATAACGCTATTGTTAGTATTTTTATTGTTATTAATAGTGATTTGTCTAAGTGGATGTCGAAGTATGTATGTTATTCCATGCCAGTTCATGTTGAATGAAACTTTTTGTCCAGATAGAAGATTTCAAACTGTAACTTTTCTGCTGATTTTTAGCTTTTACAACAATATTATATTTCCCATTTTTGGTGCTAAGAAATACTGCAACATGTGCTGAATAATAGCTATTGTCAAACATTGTTTTTATGCTCCCCGAAAAATTTCTGCGGAGCATATAGTCATCGGGTTGTCCGTCCGTCTGTACGTACATACGAACCCGAATTCGTGTCCAGCCCATAACTTTATTATTTCAAGTTGGATTTTAAAAGTATTTCACAGAAATGATCACCATATTGAGACGACGTTGCGCCCGCAACATTTGGGTCGCTACCTTGAAGGTCAAGGTCACACCATGACCTTGAACAAAAATCATGTCCGGCCCATAACTTCGTTATTTGAAGTCGGATTTTAAAACTATTTAAAAGTAATGATCACCATATTGAGACGATGTGTCGTGGGCAACATTTGGGTCGTTACCTTGAAGGTCAAGGTCACAGCATGACCTTGAACAAAAATTGTGTCCGGCCCATAACTTGGTTATTTGAAGTCGGATTTTACAACTATTTCACCGAAATGATCACCATATTGAGACGATGTGTCACACGCAACATTTGGGTCATTACCTTGAAGGTCAAGGTCACAGCATGACCTTGAAGCAAAAATGTGTCTGGCCCATAACGTCGTTATTTAAAAGTGGGATTTTACAACTATTTTTGGAATTATCACACTTTGAACTGGGACATAACCCTGAAAAACTTCAAAAAAGATATACTTTTTCTGTGTCCAAAATCCTAGTTTCGGGGGGATCACCCCGGTTTCAACCCGGCTCTTGTTTTAATTTGTATTATTAAGTAATATGAACAATTCATGATAGCATCATAACTAAAGAGTGGAAATTTATGAAAGTCAAATATGTATAGAATCAGTTGCTAATAAAATGTGTGTAAAATTTATCTCTTTTTTTGGGAATTAATTTCTTTATTTTACAAATTTATCAAATTTCATTTTATTCTACTGATATGTAATGTAATATTTCTTTTATTTTCTATTGAAAAAATGTGTTAAAACCAATATGTATTTGTTTTCTTATAATTCAGCTAGTTTTAATTATTCCAATGTTTGAAAAAAAAATTGTTCGCCAGAACTTTACCAAAATGTTCGCCAAATATCGCCATAACATATTTGCTGAAACTGGCAAATATGCAAAATGAAGTTTGCCGCAGTGTTACCAAAAGCTTCTGGCGAACCTCTGCAAACTTACTATGCAAATGAAGTTTGCTGCAAATTTGCCGCAAACTTTTGGCGAACATCTGCAAACTTTTACCATGCAAATGAGGTTTGCAGTAAATTTGCCGCAAACAGAAGCTACCTCCCCCTATAGTTAGCGGCAAATTTGCCGCTAACCTCATTAGTAATTTGCCGCAAACCTCATTTGCATGGTAAATAATTGCTGAAAGCAGTTTACTGCAAACTCACCGCAATGTTTGCGGCAAACTTGCTGCAATGTTCACCAGAGAGCCCTTTTTTTGGTAAGGAGTATCATAGTTATGTGTTAAAGATTTCCTGTCTTATAGGGAAATTATGTTTAATACGACACATAATCAAAAGACTCATTTTTATGCATTAGAAATGTTTCAAATTTTTCTCTATTTTCAGGAGATTTGTTGAAATTATTTTAGGAACCGACTGACAGACAGAGGGCAAATATTTAAACATCACTTGTTGTAACCAGAAAATAACACTTTTAAATCAAAATTCTTAAACTAAAGAGGAAATAACTGTTGAAATAAAGATGCTTATATTATGAACGTTGTCATACATGATGAAGGTGATGGGAAAGAACAATTATCTTAAGTCTAATGTGCAATGTAGATATCATTTACAGTAACTCAGTAAGAAGAAGTTTAGAAATAACAATTTTTAAAACATTTCCAAGGTCAAATGAAAAAAATCATGGAAAGCCATGATTATTGTGCTTGACTTAAAACGCTTATCGCATATGATGTTGATACTGAACATATAGTTGAAAGTATATTCATGAAGAAAAAAAAACAACAGTAAATTATCATTATACGTATAGGTGCTTGAATTATGAACCTTGCCACATATGATGTGAGTGATGATAAGAAACATATATTTGAAGTTTAAAAATGATACGTTTAGAAATAAAAAAGTATACAATAAAAACAACAATTTTTCACGAAAATTCACGTTCAACTCTTATTGTAATTCTTATTATTTTAAATACTATCATATATCCACATTTTATGTTTCATAAAAATATGTTCAGAACTTTTTTAGCTCACCTGAGCTTGCTCAGGGTGAGCTTTTAGGATCGATGAATGTCCGTCGTCCGTCGTCCGTCCGGCCGTCCACAATTGCTTGTGAACACTCTAGCGGTCGCATTTTTGCCTCAATCATCATCAAACTTGGTTAGGATGCTTATCTAGTTGAAAGCTCGGATGAGTTCGAACATGGGTCATCTCAGATGAAAAACTAGGTCACAAGAGCTAAAAATAGAAAAACCTTGTGAACACTCTAGAGGTCACATTTTTGACCCAATCTTCATCAAACTTGGTCAGGATGTTTGTCTAGGTGATAGCTCGGATGAGTTCGAACATGGGTCATCTCGGATGAAAAAGTAGGTCACAGGAGCTATAAATAGAAAAACCTTGTGAACACTCTAGTGGGTCACATTTTTGAACCAATCATCATCAAACTTGGTCAGAATGCTTGTCTAGTCAATTGCTTGGATGAGTTCGAACATGGGTCATCTCTGATGAAAAACTAGGTCACAGGAGCTAAAAATAGAAAAACCTTGTGAACACTCTAGTGGTCACATTTTTGACCCAATCATCATCAAACTTTGTCAGGATGCTTGTTTAGATAATAGCTCGGATGAGTTCGAATATGGGTCATCTCGGATGAAAAACTAGGTCACCGGAGCTATAAATAGAAAAACCTTGTTAACACTCTAGCGGTCACATTTTTGCATCAATCATCATCAAACTTGGTCAGGATGCTTATCTAGTTGATAGCTTGGATGAGTTCGAACATGGGTCATCTCGGATGAAAAAGTAGGTCACCGGAGCTAAAAATAGAAAAACCTTGTTAACACTTTAGCGGTCACATTTTTGCATCAATCATCATCAAACTTGATCAAGATGCTTGTCTAGGTAATAACTCGGATGAGTTCGAACATGGGTCATCTCGGATGAAAAACTAGGTCACAGGAGCTATAAATAGAAAAACCTTGTGAACACTCTAGTGGTCACATTTTTGAACCAATCATCATCAAACTTGGTCAGAATGCTTGTCTAGTCAATTGCTTGGATGAGTTCGAACATGGGTCATCTCTGATGAAAAACTAGGTCACAGGAGCTAAAAATAGAAAAACCTTGTGACCACTCTAGTGGTCACATTTTTGACCCAATCATCATCAAACTTTGTCAGGATGCTTGTTTAGATAATAGCTCGGATGAGTTCGAATATGGGTCATCTCGGATGAAAAACTAGGTCACCGGAGCTATAAATAGAAAAACCTTGTTAACACTCTAGCGGTCACATTTTTGCATCAATCATCATCAAACTTGGTCAGGATGCTTATCTAGTTTGATAGCTTGGATGAGTTCGAACATGGGTCATCTCGGATGAAAAAGTAGGTCACCGGAGCTAAAAATAGAAAAACCTTGTTAACACTTTAGCGGTCACATTTTTGCATCAATCATCATCAAACTTGATCAAGATGCTTGTCTAGGTAATAACTCGGATGAGTTCGAACATGGGTCATCTCGGATGAAAAACTAGGTCACAGGAGCTCAAAATAGAAAAACCTTGTTAACACTCTAGTGGTCACAATTTTGACTCAATTGTCATCAAACTTGGTCAGGAAACTTGTCTAGGTCATTGCTGGGAATAAATCGAACATGGGACATCTCGGATGAAAAACTAGGTCACAGGAGCTAAAAATAGAAAATCTTGTTAACACTCTAGTGGCTACTGTTGTGATCCAAATATTCTGTTAATTGGTCTGAAAGTTTGTTTTGAAGATTTCTAAGTCAAGATCGAACATGGGTCATCTTGGATGAAAAACTAGGTCACACCGCCCAAATATGGAAAAACCTTGTTAACATTCTAGTGGTCACATTTTCGACTCCATTATCATCAAACTTGGTCAGAATGCTTGTCTAGGTAATTGCTTGGATGAGTTTCGAAATCGCATGTGAAACTAGGTCACCGGAGCTAAAAATAGAAAAATCTTGTTAACACTCTAGTTGCTACTGTTTTGATCCAAGTATCCTGGAAATTGGTCTGAAAGTTTGTTTTGATGATTTCTAGGGTCAAGTTTGAATATGTGTCACCTGGGTAAAAAACTAGGTCGCACTGCTCAAATATGGATAATCCTTGTTAACACTGTAGTGGTCACATTTTTGACTCACCTGTCATGAGACTTGGTCAGAATGCTTGTCTAGGTAATTGTTTGGATGAGTTTGATAATTCAGGTGAGCGATCTAGGGCCATCATGGCCCTCTTGTTTTAAGTTATCACAAATATTGTTATATTTGCCATATTTTAAGTCTAGTCGTCGCCATAACAACATATTGTTCAACATAAGAAGAAAATAAAGAGACGTGTATAATCTCCAAACTTCATCTTCAATATCTGACCATATTTTAAGTTTAAAAAAAATCAATTATTTCTGCGTTATCACGGGATCCAGTTTTGTGGACGGAAGGACGGATTGACTGACGGAAAGACGGACGGTGCCTATAGGGAAATTATTAACTCGTTGTTTACCTTTGATTCTAAATTTAATTTGAATACTTATTGCAGATGAGTTTTACAGTAAATCTAGTATTTGGATTTTTTGACGGGACTGACACGATACGCATTCCGTCATGTAATCTTGACCTAGTGACGAAGGAAGGACCGAAAAATAATTTGTTTAAATGTTAAAAAGAAAAGAAATCAAAATGATATAAATCATTATTTAAAGTGGAAGAAACACTTATGTTACCTTATTCGGTAACACAAAATTGCTGATACCTTACCATTTTAGATCAAGATGCCAGCCAATAAATCTCGCGCAAGGGATATCCGTCAGTGTATGTCTACTGCTAAATTACAATTTTATGTCATTTTCTTTCATATGCCTCCAACTTATTGACAACTTCATTAAAGCTACATTTATTCTATTTTGAAGTTATTTGTTTTTTCGAGTTTCCTGTTGCTAGTGTTACAATTCATTCCCACTTTCCGATCTTGAAAAGTTTATCTGTGAAATTATAGATTGACAGTTATGTATTTTAAAGTTCATTTGACGTTCGTGCTATTGAATGTGATAAGAACTTCACAACTATTTAAGTCTTTTATGTTCCTTAATGTGTATATATCGGTTTTTATTTAACATTATTCTTGTTTGCTGCCACAAATTGAATATTTCAGAAAGTAATAACGATGGAAAAATATGTTTAAACTTCAGGAATATATGTATAATAATAACATGATACATAAACTTAGTATAATAGTCAATGGGTTGTTAACATATAAACTTCGTGGGGAACCAGTAAAGAATATAAGATTCTAGCGCAAATTATTATACACAGGACATAACTGATGAAGAAAGAAAAATTGACCTTCGGTGTTTTCTGTAGTTTCACGGTGAAATAGTAATAAACTGTCTGTGTATTTTGGCGAAGATTTCGTATACTCCCATCTACACAATAAGTACAAGTTTTGACCGGAGGTCATTTATGATTTTATATTCTTCATAGAAAATCTCGTCAAAATGGGTCAAATAACGAAGATAAGCGGTAAAATCTGGATTTATTATTGCTTTAATCACAGGCCACATCTCAAATCATTACAAAATATACATATATTATAGGATTATATTAATTAAAATAATGTGTTCTGTGGATGGATAAGGTTGGAGAAAACTTTTCCATTTTTCTGGGCAAATCACCCTTTCTTAACGGAATGAAGGAAACATATAAAGAAACTAGAAGAGTTTTAGTCACAAAAACATATGTCATTAGAAATTATGTATGGTCACTCATGTGAAGTACCAGTAGCTGGACTTTTAAAAGCGGCCATGATTTTTCTATTTATAGCTCTGACGGCCATTTTGTGCAGCGAAACGGAACGTGCCGGTAATGTGCACAACTAGAGATGGTACTGATCACTGCTGTGAAGTTTGGTTGAAATTCAACCAATTGTTTGACCTGTGAAGGCGAAAAGATTTTTCTATATTTAGCTCTGGCGGCCATTTTGTGTAGCAAAGTGGAACGTGCAGGTGATGTGCATAACTAGGGATGGTACTGATCACTCCTGTAAAGTTTGGTTCAAATTCTACCAGTTGTTTGATCTTTGAAGGCCGGAAAAGAATTTTCTATTTCTAGCTCTGGTGGCCGTTTCGTGCAGTGAAGCGAAACGTGCCGGAGATGTGCAAAACTATGGATGGTACTGCTCACTCTTGTAAAGTTTGGTTGAAATCCCAACAGTAGTTTGACCTGTGAAGGCCGAATAAGATGTTTCTATTTTTAGCTCTGGCTGCCATTTTGTGAAGTGAAGCGGAACATGCAAGTGATGTGCACAACTAGGGATGGTACTGATCGCCCCTGTAAAGTTTGAATGAAATCCAACCCGTAGTTTGGCCTGTGAAGGTCGGACAAGATATTTCTATTTTGAGCTCTGGTGGCCATTTTGCGGAGTGAAGCGGAACGTGCCGGTGATGTGCACAACAAGGGATGGTTCTGATCGCTCCAGTAAAGTGTGGTTGATATCCCATCAAAATTTTGACCTGTGAAGGCCGGACAAGATTTTTCTATTTTTGGCTCTGATGGCAATTATGTGCAGTGAGGCGGAACGTGCCGGTTATGTTTACAACTAGTAATGGTACTGATCACTCCTGTAAAGGTTGGTTGAAATCAAACCAGTAGTTAAACCTGAGAAGGGCAGACAAGATTTTTTCTATTTTAAGCTCTGATGGCCATTTTGTGCAGCGAAGAGAAACGTGCCGGTAATGTACACAACTAGGGATGGTACTGATCACTCCTGTAAAGATTGGTTGAAATCTCACCAGCAGTCTGACCTGTAATGTTGACGGACAGACGACGGACGACCGACCGGACGGACGGACAGACAGACAGACAGACGGCAAAAGCAAAAATAATATGTCTCCCAAACATTTTTATGGAGACATACTAATAAATTATTCATAGCGCCTATATGATTTAGAATAGTGTTAAAGTATTTAAGTAAAGAAAATAGGGCTAAGCAACGGTTATCGCGGGAAATCAACCCCAACTTTTACATTGTTGATAAATATGTCTACTGTATATATTTTTTCTAAATTATTTTTTACGGATAATATTCAGCCATATATATAATGAAAAGATAGCGGATAGATCTACCAGTAATTAATTCACCTTTAATGAGGTAGTTTTTTACACGCTGATGTAATTTTTTTTTTTTACAAGTTATAATTATCAAAAATATTTTGTTATATTCTAACTATTTTGTCCTACTTAGACTCTGACCTCCAGAGGGTAATATGAAAAAAATGAAATAAAATTTATAGTAAATGGTAATAACTGATCTTGTTAGGTTTATTGTAAAAATCCATCATTACTGACACCTTAATTCAAGAAAGAATGTTGATAAAAGCGTTAATATATCGGGTTTTTCTTTTCCATAATCTACTACGTTACTAACGCAGTAGCCAATATAAATAGGAGAAGATATTTCATTTAACGCGGTCAAGTGTCACAACAGTGATCCGGAAAAATCACGGTATCCGGTATGCCCGGGATCGTTTATCAATTTTCGTCTTTAAAGTGACATTAGGCCGCTATTCCATTAGTACGTGACCCGTGACCCGCGTCAGTGATCCGTGTCCGGGCATGTCCGTGGGTATTATTCCATAGGTACGTTATTTTCTATATACTTTTATTTGAAGTATAGCGAACAGAGGATAATTATTTGTAGAATATGATATTATTTCATTCTAATACCAAAAACAGTTGTAACATTCAAAGAATTAGGTAACAAACATTGAATATCAGTTAGGTTTTCAAATAACAATCTAATGAGCAACCGAAGACAAGATGTTGTTATTTTTAATCTGTCATTGCTGCATTCATAAACTTATAGGTCTCCCACACTTATTTTGGTGAGCTCTTTAGTCATTTTCTTTCGAAATCGATAAAGTAATTTAATTTTTTCGTTCGAAGCATTTTTTAGGATGAGACATGTCAGTGTCTGTCCGCGTCCGTAAAAAATCGTCTCTCATCCTGCGAAACGTCGCGGATGCCGTCGCGGAAGCGGATTGTAAACGGACAAAAGGAATAGATACAACGTATTCTTTGATTAGCGAATCGGTAGCGGACGCGGATGACGGACGCGGACCACTGATCACGTATAAATGGAATAGCGGCCTTATGCTCATATGTTCATTGTCAAGTTGAGCTGAATTGACTTTATATTTCAAAAGATTGTCTGTCAAAATGGTGTTTGACTAAAAGTTGATATTGGAAAATGTTAAGGATAAAATTGTAAATTTGCCTAAAATTTAAAAAGAATGCCCCACTCTTTATAAACTGAGAGTTATAGGTAAGTTCTAATGTATATTAACAGAAATATCATTTCGATCTGTGTGTTATTTATTGTTTACGCAAACTTAATTATTAATTGAAAGGATTTTTTGGCAAAATGAAAACTTATTTTGATCTTCACCCGTTCACTCACTTTATACCTTTGGATGGGAATAATGTCACTTTAAGTAGGCCCTATTTCATTTTAATTTAAATCGATAAATTGGGCATCATATATATGAAATAATTAATCAATTATAATTTTAGTGCCAAGAAATACTACAACGGCACAATTTTTATTATATTATTCAGTATGTTGACTGTCGTGTATTCGGAGTATATGAAATGCTTGGTCATCCGACTTTTACCCTTTGAAAATGGTTAGCTCTCAGTATTCTTTTGGCTTTACTCCGAAAAGCAATAATTATTTAAATCAAGGTACCATGTATACTTATAGATCTCCATCAAACATCCCACTGACGTTTCACTTCCTCGTTACCATGTTAGTATTCTGCAACCTGCTTCTCTTATTTTCGTTACATTATGAAATATTATCCAAAACTCAAGCTAGACATAATGTCATACAGCAACCAAGAAAGTTATATCCGAACCTGTCTCGTCTTAACTCAAACCTATTGTTTACTTACGGTTGTATTCGGATTCCTTTTGTCAGTGTTTTAGTATTATGGGCATTCGGAACTGCCTCGGCTATTATCTATAATATTAACCTCGGAAACAATACTGTAGTACCGTATGGTAAAGGTTCCGGAAGTTAACGAAGTCTGACGAGCTTACCGGAAGGAGTAGTTCCGAGCATACCGGAACTAGTGAGGCAGTCCGGAACTGATAGCTGAGACGCCATATTGATATATAAGTTGAGCTGTTATTATCTGGCAGATTCTGTGCAACTACAGACCATCCAAGGAAGGTAATTGCTTTGATTGTATTTACAACCCTTTGTAATCAATCTGCATAAGTTCTATATTGGTGGCAGCGGTTTTTTTTTACGAATTCCGCCCCGGAAAATATTCGCTACCATTAAAAAAATTTTTTCCGTTAGTGTAAGAATTTGCCCTCAAATTCTGCACTTGTAGAACGAAGTATACCTAAATTCTTGGTATTGTTCATAGTAGTCCAATCTACTTGAACGATTTAAACCGGAATTTGAGTTGGAATCTTCGTAGTTGAGCAGGAATTGCCATATAATTCTGCTTGATTGAACGAAAAATTTTGTTGTTTTTTTCGGATTTACTTTTTATACTGCTGCCACTGGTAAAGTTATCTATTAGGTAATTTAAGTCCCTCGTTCCAGTGTATCCTTTTTGCTATTTATTTAAATAGCGATAGATATTATTGTTTGAATTGAACCCTTTCAATTTAAAGGAATAATTTCTGTCGGTTCATGGAGGGGGATTTGCTAAAAAGTGAATCCTTAGATTTTGAGTATCCACAGGATGCAGAGGTTAGGCATTCACCCTTGAATGCTATGTCTGGGAAGCCACCCTTGGTTTCCATTAATTTTGCTCCTGTGGACCAGTTACGGACGATTCCGCATGTGGGTACAAGCCTTGCCAAGGCTATTGTAGCCGTGCGGGAAAGCTCTGGTAACATTACCAGGGACGTTTTAGAGACAATCTGTCGACGCAAGTTCTCCCCTGAGATGCTTGCTCTGATAGATTTTACAAAAAATAAGTCTCTCTCGACTGACCGCAGTGGCGAGCTAGACCATTCTAGCTCGGAAGACGAGACAGATGAGGAGGCAGATATTAAACCATCTGCACGAGATTGGACAGAGATGGTTAAGGTGGTGAAGGCGGCGACATCGGTCCTTGCTGCACATAAGCAGCAGAAAAAATCATCTGATAGCACCCTTGCATCAGCTGATCAGACTTTTGCCAAGAAAAGTCTGACATTAATGTCTCCTGCGGATTTTACTTCCAAAAAGGTAAAACCCACACTCCCCCCAACTTTACCTAAACCACGCTATACCACTCCTAAACGTACCATACGTTTTAGGAATATAGTGGATAGTGATTCCGAGGATGATACCTCGGTTGTTCCAGTGTCATCTGTTCCTGATCGCAAGGGCCGTAATCCAATTTCGGCTCTTCCTAAGCACTTGTCTTTCGATGGCAGGACCCCTTGGGAACCGTTCTTCCTTAAGTTTGCCCGCTATGTCCAACAAGGCGGGTGGACTGAGGATGAACAGTTAAACTGCCTTGTATGGTGCCTGAATGGAAAAGCGCTGGAATACTATGCGCTTATCCATGATCAGGAAGGGTATCTTACCTACCAAGGTTTGGTAGCAAAGTTGGCTGCTCGATTTGGCCAACATGAGTTACCAGCAGCCGCACAGGTAAGATTTCAGAATGCGGTTCAAGAGACTTCAGAGTCCCTGGAGGAGTGGGCCGACCGTGTGCTCACTCTGGGTTATAGAGCTTTCAGGAAGCTCCCAGAAGAATTTGTCACTGCCCAAACAGTGAACAGGTTCTGCCAGGGTATGGTGGATAAAGAGGCGGGCCATCATGTATGCATGCAGCAACCAGAGTCTGTGCATGCAGCAATACAAATGGTCCGTCAGTACCAGCAGGTCCACTCTGCCATGTACGGTGACCGGAAGAGAAAACCGGAAAAGCCGGAAAAGGTTTTCGCTGTTGCCTCCCAGCCATCACGGGAGCAACAGGCTATGTCTAAAGGTGATCTGAGCCAAGCTCTAGATGACCTTGAGAAGCGTTTGGCAAAAACCTTTTTGTCAAAAATGTCACGTCCTCGCAATCGGACCACTGGCTGCTACCATTGCGGCGAGAAGGGGCATTTCAAACGTAATTGCCCAAAGCTTAACGGCGACCATAAGCCGTTAAACGACAACGGGACGGGGAAAAAGTAGGTCATTTCTCGTCCCAGTCTGCAGACAAGACCTGCACTGTTAAAAGATCCCGGTTGGCTGCCAACTTCAGCCAAGTAAGCACGGGGGGAGTCGAACCAGACCCTGTTGTTGTATGTCAGGTAAATTCCTCCTCTCAGTTTACCATGGGGGTCCAAGTAGGGGATGTACCAGTAACAGCAGTGGTTGATACTGCTGCCCAGGTGACCATCATTTCAGATAAGGTCTACAATTCCCTGAAGCACAAACCTTCCAAAATAAGGGATGTGAAGCTGCAAACCGCAGGCAGGGAATTGTCTATGGCAGCATTCGTAGCCGGTCCGATGAAGCTGAAAGTTGGTCACCAGTGGTATCAGGTCAACATGTATGTTGCTCCCATTGAGCAGCAAATGCTGTTGGGTTTTGATTTGCTGCGCCACCCCGGTGAATCGGTGTTAGATATGAGCAAAGCAGAGCTCTACTTTGATGGAATGCGCATCTCCCTAGATGTTCATTCATCCGATAGTCCCGTGGTATCCAAGGTCACGGTGTCTAAGAGACAAGTTATCCCTCCACATTCTGTAGCAAGGGTCAAATGCAGGTTACATACCCCCCTGCCCAGCTACATTGTGGAACCGGTGAATCAGAAGAAATTTCTGGCTCCCCGTGTGTTACATGAGGACACCAACACCCCTGTGTTGTGTCTGATCAATCCGTCGGATAGCTTTCGCCTCGTCAAGAGGGGAACCGAGATTGGCAGGGCATATGCTATCAGTGAAGTTATCGAGAATGGGTGTGATGTTGAAACATATTCGATCAACGAAGTGTTTGAAACATCAGGTGCGGTTGGTCCAATACCACCACACCTGCAGGAGGTCTATGATACCTCTTGTGGCAGCCTTGACGAAGATCAACGGGCTCAGTTGGCGCAATTGCTTATTGAGTTCCAAGATGTCTTCGCCAAGAGTGAGTTTGATCTTGGTAACTTCACTGACGTAGAACATGTCATTGATACTGGGGATGCAAGGCCTGTAAAGCAACGTATGCGGCGTACGCCGGCATGCTTTGCAGGGGAAGAAGAGGCCCATCTTCAGAAAATGCTGGAGGCAGGAGTCATACAAGACTCTATATCAGATTGGGCATCCGCTCCAGTTTTGATCCGTAAACGTGACGGCTCTGTGCGCTATTGCATAGACTATAGGAAATTGAATGAGGTTACAGTCAAAGACGTGTATCCTCTGCCTTTAGTCGATGATTGCATGGACACAGTTGCTGGCAGTGTATGGTTTTCGAAATTGGATGCCAATTCTGCATACTTCCAGTTAAAAATCCGAGAAGAAGACAGGAAAAAGACTGCCTTTATTACAAGGTACGGTCTTTTTGAGCATGTTCGCATGGGCTTTGGTTTGTGTGGCGCCCCCGCTACATTTGCCAGAGCGATGAACTTAGTTCTCAGAGGCTTAACATGGAAGACTGTCCTGGCATTTCTAGACGATATTATCGTGCTAGGACGCAGTTTTGAGGACCATCTCTCAAACCTGCGTGAGGCCCTTTCGAGATTTCGGAGGCATAAGCTTAAGCTGAAGCCAAAGAAATGTATCTTCTTCCAACAAGAAGTAGAGTTTCTGGGCCGAAAAGTGAGCAAGGACAACATTGCTATGACGGAACATGACATAGCTGTTGTGACTGATTGGCCTGTTCCAAACAGTGCCAAGCAGGTTGAAAGGTTTATGGGGTTGGTCAACTATCATAGAGGGTTTATAAAGGACTTCTGTAGGAAAGCAGCCCCATTGTACGCCGTCACAGGCAAAGCCAACTTTGTTTGGGGCGAAGAACAAGGAGAGTCATTCAGGACTTTGAAGTGCTTGTTGACGCAACCTCCGGTGTTAGCATTGCCTAACCAGACTGACAGCTTTATCCTGGATACGGATGCCTCCAATGATTCGATTGGAGCAGAGCTCTTGCAGGTGCAAGATGGCCAGGAGAAGGTTGTCGCGTATGGTAGCTATGCTCTCACCAAGGAGCAACGCAGGTACTGCGTGACCAGGAAAGAGCTGCTAGCAGTGGTTCGGTTCACCAGACAGTTCCGACACTACTTGCTAGGCAGACCATTTGTGGTTAGGACTGACCATTCCAGTCTGAGATGGTTAATGAACTTTAAGGAACCACAAGGGCAGCTGGCGAGATGGCTTGAAGAGCTGTCTCAATTTAACATGGTTTTGAGACACCGTGCAGGCCGTGAGCACTCCAATGCCGACGCAATGTCAAGAATACCACTGCAAAGTGGGACATGTCGAGGCTGGGTTGCTGGTGCACGCCTGGATCAGTTGCCTTGTGGTGGGTGTGTTTATTGTAAAAAGGCCCATGAAAATTGGGAGAGGTTTTTTACAGAAGTAGATGAGGCGGTACCATTGGTCATAAAACCAGGGGGGGCCATGGCCCCAGGTTTGAATGCTGGTTTGGGTGACCATGAGGGTGCCGGGGTCTCTGCCATCTACGGGGAAAGTGAAAGTTCAAATGACCTATCAGACACGAATGGCCAGCCGGTCCTTACCATTGGGGTCGGTGATCATGGTCAGCAGGGTCTCTCTGAAGGCCAAATCTTCAGTAGAGATAAGACCTGTGTTGAGAGTGGTTGCCAGGAGGAAAGAACCTGGGACATCAGGACCCTTCCTGATCCCGGGGATGTATTATTGCTGGCACAAACTTTGGAATATATCCCATGGGACATGCATGGCATGTCTAGAGGGGATGAAGTTGCTAGCATTAATATAGTATCCACCAGGAGATCAAAGCTTGCTACCAATGCAACGCCTTCTGATCAGGTGGGAGATAAGGAGAAAGATAGTTCTCCTGTGGTTACTAATCCAGTGGACAGGCCTAGTGACAGTGAAGCCCTGCAAAGTTGGGGTTTTTCTGTGGATGAACTCAGGGAGGCCCAAAGCCGTGATCCTGAGTTGAAGCCTGTACTGGATTGGTTACAAGATGGGACAGAAGCTGACCCTTCAGCTCTGTTTCAGTCAAGTCCAGGCACTAAGTATTACTGGTTAACTAGGGGTTCGATGCTCTTGATTGATGGTGTGTTATATCAAACTGACAAACACACTGATGACAAGAGGCTTGTGTTACCTGGTGTTTATAGGCAAGAAGCACTCGCTTTGAATCATGATTTGCCATCGGCAGGTCATCAGGGCGAGTCTCGGACAAAAGACCGAATTAAAGAGAAGTTTATTTGGTACAGTCTTGGTAAGGATGTGGCTAGTTATGTTTCTGGTTGTGCTGTGTGCAACCAAAACAAAAAGACAGCACATCAGGGGAAATGTCCTTTAATCCAATTTAGGGCAGGCTCCCCAATGGAACGTGTACATTTAGACTTCTTAGGTCCTTTGCCAAAAACACCACGGGGTAATGAGCACGTACTCATGATGGTTGACCAGTTTACCAAGTGGGTGGAGTGCATACCAGTCCCCAGTCAATCTGCCGAGGAAACTGCTCGCACGGCTGTCGATCAGTTCTTCTCCAGATTTGGTATGCCATTTGAGATCTTCTCTGACCAGGGTCGCAACTTCGAATCTAAGTTGTTTTGCGAGTTGTGTAAGGTTTTAGAGATCCATAAGGCCCGTACAACACCTTATCGACCTTCCGCAAATGGACAGGTGGAAAGGTATAACAGGACTCTCATGGATGCTGTCCGCTGTTTTATAGGTAAATCCCAGAAACAGTGGGACTTGCACCTTCAGCAGATTGCTGGAGCATTAAGGTCATCCGTCAATCGAATGACTGGTTTTACCGCCAACATGATGATGTTGGGTAGAGAGGTAAATACTCCGGCAGACGTGATGTTTCCACCAAAACATCGTGACGAGCAGTCACCAAATGACTATGTTCGTGAGCTTATTTCCACCATGGAGAAAGCCCATGAAACAGCTCGTCAGTCTATGAAAACCGCTTCAAATCGAATGAAGCGTAATTATGATCTGCGCATCCTTGAGAGAAACTATGAGGTTGGAGATGCAGTTTATTTGCTGGACACTGCCACAGTGAAAGGCAAATGTAAGAAATTATCTCCTCCTTGGAAAGGCCCGGGGGTTATTGTCTCTAAGCTTTCCTCTTACCATTTTAGAGTAAAGCTCCGTAATGCGGTCTTTGTGGTAAATCACGACCGTGTTAAACCTTGCAGGGATAGGGATTTACCTCGCTGGTTAAAGGTGTTTCAAGAGCACCCCAGTGATGATAAGGGAGCGACCGGTGATGATCGTGTGTACTGCTTTTGTCGCCAACCTTGGCAAGGCAGATTTATGATCCAATGTGATCACTGTCAAGAGTGGTACCACGGTTCTTGCGTTGATATCACGCAGACTGAAGCTTTTGACATCAATTTATATAAGTGTAAGGATTGTATTAAACGCTCTAAGAGGGTTGATACATAACCAACCATTTGATTTTTTGTGTCATTACAGATGTCTGCAGAGAAGATCCTGTCCAATACACAGGCAAAACGGCTAATTCCGCCCTCGGAGTTAGCCAGTTTGGTGACTGCCCTACCTGACAAGGCCAAAGCTATTGAGGCTTTGTTGGGGCAGGTGGACCTAGCCAAAAGGTCCAAGAAGAAGGGCTGGGCTAAAGGTTTAGCCAGGGAATTGGACAAACTCCAGTTCTACAGCCATTCATGGATTAGCCAGAATGTCCATGAATTGCCAGCTACTAAAAAGCTGGTGTGGAAGGAAGATCCAACAGGGACCTCCAAAGACATTCGCCTGGCTATTGATCCATCAATCCAGGTGATTCGCTCCGACTGTGGGACCAAACCCCACACGTCGTCAGAGTCCATCGCCCTGTTGGATGAGTTCGACATGGAGGTAGAAGTGGAGTCTGGGGATGAGAGGAAGTTGCTGGCCAGTCCACCCTGTTCACCTCTCAAGCCAAAGCCAGTTAGCCCTGTCAAACCAATTGTCAGGGCTAGCTCCCCAAGGAAGTCCTGGGCTGAGGCAATGGAGTTGGAGGTCCCTCTAACTCTTGTAGCCACAGCAGCCCCTCCATCGTCGGAGACTGTGACCATAACACAGTCTGCCGCCCAGAGGTCATACGCCAGTGTTGTGACTTCAGGGCCTTCGGATAGCCAAAAGCCGAATGTGGTCGAGCGTCTCCTGAAGTTATCTCAGGAAAAGGCCTCTGCTAGTTCTGACCAACCCAAAGGTCAGAATAAGGACCCTAAGAGTAGGAGAAATCCGAGTGGCCAAAACACTCGGAGGTCACACTACTCTGGGGGTGAGCGCCTTGACCGGAGGAGACCTGCACCGACCACTGGGGACCATGGCTCCGCTCCGAAGGAGAAGCACTCCAGGGTAGTGCCCGCCAGTGTCCCAAAGACATCTCGGTGCCCAGTGCCGGGTTGTTGTGGGAATTTCACACAAAAGCATGCCATGGAGGCCCACCTCCCTGGTGTCTTTTGGCTGTGTGTTAGTGGTGAAAGTGTCACCAATAGAAGGATAGGGGCATTGAAGCTAGTGGTCAGGTGGCTACTGGGGTTTAGCAGTACTTTGCTGAATCTTGTGGTTTACTTGGAGAGTGTTGGTGTGCCGGTTTCCCATGAAACCTGCTCCAGCGATCTCCAGAAGGCAGCGCACGAGTTCTGTGAGGCTCTTAGGGTGCCCGTACCCGAAGACCTCAGTCTAAAGAAACGAGGTAATGCTGTGACAGTATTGTTGCAGTGGCGTTGTCTTCTGACCTTGGTTTCAATGTTGGAAAGACATCAGGAAGACAGTTTGAAATCCATGTTCGAACTGTCTCCTGAAGAGAAGGAACTCATTCTGAGTGTCCCGAAGGCATTTGACAGCCATTGTCATTTGGATAGGACAGGGAGGGATATGGCCTTGTCTATTCCATCATTGGCTGCCGTTTGTGCCGGGAAGGCTCGGGGTGACGAATTCGAGGTCAAGGTCACGGGAGCAGCAACCATTTGCTGTGACCCTGACAACTATCCTTCGGATTCACTGATCCAATCCTGGGTCGATGAAGGTGTTGTCGTTGTTTGTGGCATCCATCCCAAGACGGATGTCACGGACAAGAGGTTAGAGCGCTTGGCCAAGATTTTGGAAAATCCAAATGTGGCCGGCCTCGGTGAGGTTGGAGTGGACCACACTCCCCAGCCTGATACCTGGTCCAACCAGATTTTGGGCTTGGAGAGGGTCTTGAACTTGCTCAAACCTGAGCATATTCTAGTGTTGCATGCACGCAGCATGTTGGATGTTGGGGATGAGGCCATCTTGTCCCTAATGTACCAACTAGCAAGCCATCCAAAGGTGCAGAGGGAGCAGTTGATACATCTCCACTGCTTCTCTGGTACCAAGGTGGTCATGGATCGTTGGATAGAGCAGTTCCCAAATACTTATTTTGGGTTTACCTCCATGGTAAGACTGTTCAAGCCATCGAATCCTGACCAGATTGCTGCTGTCCGTGACATTCAGCCCAGCCGAATGTTACTGGAGACTGATGCGCCGTACTTTGCACCACAGGGGTATAAACGTTCGACTCCGGCTTTGATCGGTACGGCAGCTGCCTGTGTCGCCCAGCTGACACACCGTGATTGGCGGGATGTTCTGCAGCAGACCAATGCTAATGCAGAACGTCTGTATCTCGATCGGAAGGCCCCTGCCTCCGATTGAGTACTTGGAGTAGCGTCCTGGCTGGAAGGGGTACGGTCCGGTCAGGTAGGTCCTGTTGTCCAGCCCTCTGGCACTTGGCCGAGTACCAGTACCGGTTTGAACCCGGGAAGCTCTAGTCTGCCCTAGGACTAGAGAGGCGTCTGCGATGGGTTAACTTCCGTGAGCCACAGTCCCCTCCTAAAGAATAGGACGGGGAGGAGTGTAGTACCGTATGGTAAAGGTTCCGGAAGTTAACGAAGTCTGACGAGCTTACCGGAAGGGGTAGTTCCGAGCATTCCGGAACTAGTGAGGCAGTCCGGAACTGATAGCTGAGAGTACGACGCCATATTGTTAGACGTTACATAAGTTATTGTTATCTGGCAGATTCTGTGCAACTACAGACCATCCAAGGAAGGTAATTGCTTTGATTGTATTTACAACCCTTTGTAATCAATCTGCATAAGTTCTATAATAAATAATGTATTGTTTGCTTTTGTACCTATGAATTCACTTATTTTATGTTGACTTTTACAACATATATTGGAAATAAACTTGTTGATAACTCCCAGCATTAAATTACTATTTGTTTACATGTTTA
Source organism: Ruditapes philippinarum (assembly GCF_026571515.1). NCBI lineage: Eukaryota > Metazoa > Mollusca > Bivalvia > Venerida > Veneridae > Ruditapes > Ruditapes philippinarum. Next base: position 54,489 of record NW_026867362.1, on the reverse strand, counting down.
GTTTCTTAGCGTAGGTTAGACAGGAATACCGCATCCGTTCTGTGTATTCATACTATTGTGTTCGAGGTCCTTATCCGAAGACTGACGGAAAGGGCCGAGTAGTTGCGATTGGTATTATGGGTACATACATTTATTACAAATTGTGGCGATGTACATAAGAACCCTGGACCCAGTACAGCTAGATCGTCTTGTCCTCAGTATACGTTTAACAATCCTTCTTTTTTTCACACAACCACCTACCTTTTGTACATTATAATGTTCAAAGTATTCAAAAACAAGATAGATTTATTGTCTGTTGAGTAATTGGACTTCGATATTCTAGCTTTCACAGAAACTTGGTTTAAGCCGATTCTGTCTCCCGATGAAAATTCCTTCATTTTCATTTGCCTCTCCGTAAAGACAGATATGTTAAAACAATCTTCACTTCAAGCATAGAGCTGATCTTGAACCAAATAACCTAGAATACTTAAGGGTTCGAGGTTACATTGCATAACAACAAAAAAGATACTTTTTGGCAACTTTTATAGGCCACCTAACGCTGATTCAATTTATAATAGCTTAATAGAAGACTCTTTTTCACTGGCTGTCGATACTGGGTTTTCCGATATATTCATCACGGGAGATTTTAATTTCAATACTCAAAATCGTGAAACTGAATGTATGTATAATGTATGATTAAAATATATGCAATAAACATGTTTAAACCAAATACTACAAATATAAAAACAAAAGCGGTTATTCGTATCCTTATATGTTTGATAAAATCCCGGATTCCGTGCGTTCCGGAGAACAGGTCGCGATATTGTCCTGTACGATCACGTGATACTAGAAAAAAACCCGGATGAAAGAACTCCGAGGTATAATAAAAGAAGGTATTTCCCGTTGGTGGAAAAACGAACTGTTTGTTTTCAGAGCAATAATGTTAAAATATGAACATTTAGGAGTGTCATTTCTTTCAATTATATAATGTTTTTGAGGGAGGATTTTGAAATATTAGCAGTACGGCATTTTTCCGGTATCTTCTGGTTAAGGTATTAGATGTATAAATATCACTTTTTCAAAAGGCTTTTAAAACTTTATACATTTATTATTACACTTTACTTTACTAAACTTTACTTCTCTAGACATAAGTACAAAAAATTACAAAAGTTTACCCTTTTGTTTGAAAGATATTGACAATTTAAGATCAACTTTGTATCGGTTTTAAACAACAACAACAACAACAGTTATGTTTTCATTATCTGTAGACAAGTTTTACTTATTTAATATTTTCCATACTCGAAAAGTGATTATAATGAACTATATTTTTAAATAACTTAAATAAATCAATGTTAAATGTATATAAAAAAGATTTTTGGTTTGTTTATTGAGACAGGTACCGGTTATTTTACTTCAAATAAGAAGAGGACGAGGTAAGATAAAACATCAGATATTGTCAAATATAATCGGGGCATCAACTATTTTTCGATAATAATTATCTAGAAACTATTCTTATTATTTGTGCAAAATATAAAGAAAGTTTACCATGCCGATTTTAAATTATAATCATTTCAATTCGCTATGCTATCAAATTTCATACATTTCAAAGTAAAAAATTCAATACATAAAACTTCAATTTTTTCTCAATTACAAATATTAGGTATAATTGAAGATAGAAAATAATCATCTGAAGAAAAATATATCAAAAAATAAAAAGAAATATTTTATCATCTGGGGTTTGAACTCATGCCCTATCGAAACACTGTCTCCTCACTGAAAATGAATACTCTTTAGAAAGAAGATATTCCCTTAGCCATCCAATACTTTAATGTCATGTGAATGAAAGTTCATGATTGACCCGATAATATGGTGTTACGTCAGGGCAAGCGCATTTTCTTTAAGAACGAAAATCGCGAAACATGACAGTAACGGTCACCATGTACTGTCGTACTGTCACCATCGTAATGTCGTATGTCGTATTATTACCCCTCACTGTTTTCGTAATGCTAATTTCCCATAGGCCTCTGGGAGTTATTTTTACTGTTAATGCAAGTGTACCACGTGACTAAGAAATTTGTACTGTTACATAGGTAACAGTATTTTTTAAGAGGTCACGTGGTCTATTTCCTAAATAAAATGAAATGAAATGGCCGCCATTTTGTTCTCGATTCATTCTTATTTTCAAACGTTAAACCCCCGATAGGACATCAAATTTCTCCTCTTGAGTCCCTATGACACTCAAGTAAAATTAGTTTGTTTGCACCCTGGTGAGCTTTTCGCGTATAAAGTATCTTTTTGCTGAATAGTCGAAAAGTGAACATCCGTTTTCAACGGAAGTAATTGCAATGTAAATAATGTGTCAAACTGGAACATACAAGACGATTTAAGCATGCAACAATGGATTATTTAACAAATTTAGTCAGTGAAACGTTACAGATATGGTGGACATAGGATATCATCGTTATTTTTTTCCAAAAAACATTCCTAAGAATATTCTGGAAACAGAAAGGATCCGATTTCACAGATCATGGTGTAAATGGGTTATGTTTTGTTTCCTAAATAAAACCTAGCTTATTGTATGTTTATGATTTGTAGATAATCATCACTTGCTTAAAGAATGAAAAAAAAGAAAAACTTCTCAAGTAGGCCCTACGGTAAAGTACACTTAAAAATTAAAAGGTAAGGACAGTTTAGTTATTGTTATTCTTGGTTTATTTTTTTGTTACAGTAGATTTTAGTTGACAATTTCAGATCATCTCAGTATTTTGTCGGGTAATAAAATAAAATAACACAATGGGCTTTGTGAGTAACCCAGTTAAAAATACATCCCCTTCGTAAAAAATTACTTTTACCCTCGGCTTACGCCTCGGTAACAGTATTTTTCCTCGGATATATTTACTGTTACCCACAAACCCCATTGTTATTTATATAATTGTAACCATTCTTAACTGTTCGTACTTGTCCAAAAACATACTGTTCCTTCTGTTCACCCATCGTACAACGTATTGTAACCCATCGTTCTGGTTTAACTGTCAACCATTCATACTGTCGTTATGTCACCCATCGTACTGTCGTAATTTTTAAAACCATTTCGTATATCCTAACTGTCACCATCGTAATTGTTTTATAACATCACCACGTTAACTGTCGTTCTGCCATCAAATCGTAACTGACACCATCGTACTGTCGTAACTGTTCACCAAATCGTTACGTCTATTTGTCACCAAATCGTACTGTCGTTCTGCAATCATCGTACTGTCACCATTACGTACTGTCGTAACTGTCATAATCGTACTGTCGTAACTGTCACCATCGTACTGTCGTATTGTCACCATCGTATTGGCGTAACTGCCATTATCGTACTGTCGTACTGTCACCATCGTACTGTCGTAAAGTCACCATGGTACTGTCCTACTGTCACCATCATAAACTGTCGTAATGTCACAATCATACTGTCGTAAACTGTCAAAAATCGTATTTCGTAATTGTCACCATTCGTACTGTCGCTCTGACACCATTGTTCTGGCGTACTGTCACCATTTCGTACTGTCTTATTGTCATCATCGAACTGTCGTAACTTGTCACCGTCTTTCTTGCCATCACCGTACTGTCGTATTGTCACCATCCGTTACTCTATTTCTACCCACGATCGTAAATGTCGTAACTGTCCACCATTCGTGTTTGTAACCAGCGTACTATCTTAATATTCACCATCGTACCGTTCGTATTGTTTCACCATCATGCTGTCACCATCGTACTGTTTCTAACTGTCACCATCGTACTGAGTATTGTCACCTTTTCATACTGTCACCATCGTACTGTCATTCTGTCACCATCGTACGGTCACCATCGTTATATCGTATAGTCATCTACGTTCTGTCGTACTGTCACCATCCGCACGTGTCGGTCTAGCCACCAATCGTATTGTTCCCCCCGGGTAACAGTCATCATATCGTTGAATGCCGTAACTGTCACAATCCGTACTTTTCGTACTGTCACCCATCATACTGCCACCATCGTACTGTCGTATTGTCACTATCGTACTGTCGTTCTTATCGCAATCGCCTATGTCGTAACTGTCATTATCGTATTGTCGTACTGTCTTAATCGCAAATTGTTCGTATTCTCACCATCATGCTGTCGTGTTCATCGGAATTGTCACCATCATACTGCCATTTATTTCGCGCTTTCGTTTCTCCAAGAAAACGCAGTGGGGTCCTAACGGAACAACCGTACGATAGCGTGCTAAATTGCCAATCGTGAAAAAACAGTTGCGCTGAATCATTTATTTAAAAGAAATTCCAAAAAATGTCCGCTAAAATGATCCAAGATAAAAAAATAAAAATTACAAATCATATAATGTACTTTCATCTGCATTGTTCATAGAAAATGATTTAAATAATGTCCTCAGTTTCTCTTTCGTATTTTTTTTGCACGGGGCATAATTCTGTCAAAATGCTTGATAACAGTTACTTCCTCCTGTCTACAGGTTTGGGTTTATAATGGTAAAATAAGTGGTGGTCTACAGGTTTGGGTTATAATGGTTTGAACAAGTGTCCATACGTCAATAGACTTTTGAATATATTTTGAGTTATTACAAAAACTTTAAAGTGGTTACGCCGACACACGACGCAGACGCCGACGCTCGGGAGACCTACAATAGCTCTAATTATTCTTAATCGAATAGTCGAGCTAAAAAAGCAGACTGGTTAAGGATATTATTATTTTTTACTCTTTAGTCAAAAATACAGGTATAATCCACATTTCATTTATAAAATTACAACAAATTTCATTAATAGAACATAAGATCTATATCCTAAATGATTCATAATTGATATTGTATTAATAACATTTATAATAAAGAAGATGTGTATAAGCCGCGGATAGAAGTAGACATAAAAGAGATCTCTGGAATTTTTTCACTCAAGAAATGCCCGTGATTAGGCGTTAAAACATACAGCCCCGCGGATTAGAATTATCGTTCTTAAATAAAATAAATAAACCCATCAAGTGACCATGAACTGTTTTACTTGATTTTGACATAAAGCCAATGATTAAGTATAATTTATATAAAAACATTAGCCATTGTACAACATATACATGCAAATATGCTACTGTCTCTATTGACTTTTTTAAGAACCCAAAAAGACTTTTTCTAAAATTTTAGTGGAAAATAAAAATTTTAAACATCACAAAAATATATCACATTTAACGAAATAAAACAAGCAAAGTACTTTTCACTTTGCATACGGTCATAAAGACAGAAACGACTAATAATTTGATGCTTTCTATAAAGCAATGTACATGTATTTAATATTTTACCTTAACAGTAACCACATAATTTGCTAATTTTGCCCAAGACTTATATCAAAGCAATTATTATTAACAATCTTCCCAATACTTTTCCTGACAAAGACATAAAATAACTTTTAAAAATTTTTGCAATTTCCTGTACATAGAAGATGGAAAAAATCTAAATATGCAATCAACATACAACATGGATTTTGGTAACATTCAGACATAAAACATATCATTTTGAGATTACATTATTCCCCCTCCTTATGTTAGCAATGTTTTACGAAAAATCTATTTTGTTGGCTTTAAAACTTACCTTAACGACTTATATTTTGATAACGTTAAACCTTTCAACAAGCATTAACGCAGAAAGCAATGAAACAAGGTCGGTCAAACTTATGCCTATCTTAATGCACCGTGTAAATATCCAGTAAAACTGCCAGGAAATGCAAAAATAACGCAACGATTCGTGCAAATAAGTAACGCAGGGAATTGTGCCAAAATTAATGCGGCTACCTGACAGGTTTCCAAACGCGGTAAATAAACTGGCAATAATTTTTTTTTTTAACCGAACTGACAAAAATGAAACAAGTACATATTTGGCTGCAAAAGAACATTAACTTCTTTTATCCCTCATCAACGATTATTTTCCCACAAATTGTTTACTTTTCAAAGATCATATCGTAAAATGAGACTTTGACTACCGTTTTGGAGCGAGATTTTTGGCATTTTATCGACTCTCGTGTAAGTAACAACAATGCATATTATACCGTATTTAATTTTCGATTTTAGGTAGGTAGGCAAGTGACAATTTACTAAAATTCTGGGTGATAATAGAAAATTGAAATTAAGCCGATTAAATGTGATTCCCAAGTCGTTTTTATGCAGGTAACGCTGAATGTACACGAGAAACATAGTGCTTCATGGTAACGCCCCCGGAAAAATTGTTATTTTTTCCAAATATATGGTTTACTGAACCATTTGTTTGTTTCATTTTTTACGGCCCTTTTCCGAAAACAGTATTTTCAGTAATTATAGGCGGGTAGTTTCCTAACTATCGTTCCTGGGAAGAGTTACACCAGTACTAGGACTACCTTCCCTTCGTGCTTAACTACCAAAGCATCTCCCGGGGATCGAACCCATGCCAGAGAGGTACTAGTAACTGGATTAGAAAGTCATCGACTCTAACCCCTCGCCCACGGAAGGTTTAACGCTATTAATTCGGGAAACTTTTGGGGAAACTTTTATAATACAGAATTTATTTTAGTTTGCTCGCATAAAAAAAGACACCGTCTCGAATCTGTCCTTGAAAAACCATAGAGCTATAAAGCTTCGTTATATAAGTCTTTATTGGAGTAAGTACGAAGCATTGCGTGAAAAAAATTCATACTCAAGAAAACAAACGGGGTAGCAAATTCTCAATACCTATTTGAAAATGCCCTTTGTTTAATTAAAAAAAAAAAATCATTGTTCTCACTCTTTATTAATTATTAGACATTGAAAACGTCCTTTTTTAGACCTTCACAGCATAGATAGATGAAATCTTCCATAAACACATCTCTAGTAGCTCTCCATATACATTGAGAAAGTAACCAAAATATATTCAACCTATCTTTTAGTCTATGTCACCCTTTACCTGGTAAATTTTTGAAATGGTTTTGCTTAGCTGTGTGAACTTGGAACAGTTCCTTCAAAGTCTGAGAGATTTCTATTAGATATTTGATGTATTTTGTACAAATGAACTACCTGAGTGATAAATGGTCACTCTGTATGGATGATACCTGCATCTTTACTGGAGGCCTTTTTTTTTAGGGCCATTAGTCCTGTTAGTTTTGGTAAAACGTCTATAATTATGCCTAGCATAAATTCTTACGGTAGGATTCATTTGTTTTTACCATACAAGTTAACATATAATAAGAAACCCTAAGAGTTGAGTAATTCTTTACCCAAAGGGTTATTATTTTATTTAACTTTAGCAGAGGCAGCCAAGGTTATGCTTTTTACAAGTTTTGGGCATTATAGTTTCTAAGTAAAAATATCTTTTGAATACAAGTTACTTCCTTATATAAAGAAAAAAAAAAAACAAATTAAGACCTAAATAATCTACTTTTTCACAGAAGTTAACCACTGCAGGCATATTGCCACAGCCAAATATTTGTTTTGGCTGGTTTTCACATTGCAGCCAAAACAATAAAGGACATATGGAAACTTTCAAGCTTTACTAGTGCATTATTTCGGCATAAAATATACAGACACTTCTTCTCTTGATTGTTTTCTATTATTTTTATATTCAATTTATTGCAAACTAAGTTTACTGTTCTTATTTTCTAACAAGATCAGACGGTGGGGCAGCATGTTCACAAATAATAATTTTATTTCAGGAAACAATTATTGTACTAGGTTACAATAATCAATCAAAATGTTGAAAGTTTGTCAAGATGTAATTATTCATATACATTGTACATGTAAGTTAGGAAAAAAAAAACACATTGACTATAGGTCGCAAATAACTTATATTTGCCTATAAGAGGCGTTTATATTTGTGTTTCAGTTCACGTTTTCCGGCCGTTTACCGCGCGAAGCACAATTCACGTACATCGTTCGCGATACCTAATAAAAAACGGTTTTTTATCACATTGTTTCTGTTTATTTTCAATTTTTCTATATCACAATGAATTAAAAATTGATTTTAGATGAATTAGAATAAATATAATAAATTGAAAAGATAGCATACATTTCAAAGCAAACAGGATTGAGTGAGACAGAAAGAAAAAAACTTATCTGAGGAAGGAAAGGCACAGGCTTTAAACGAGTTAAAAAAATGGGAAAATGTTTAATTTTTATTTAATAAAAGTTACAATAGTAAATGATCCTCCACCAAAAAATATTTACGTATTCATAAAATAAAATTTTATGCAGAAATTTTCAAAATATGTAAATGAGCCGCTGTGGTAGACCGCAATGCTATATACGGTTGGATAATTCGTTTTTCATGGTCTTTTCACCCATGCAGATTTTGAAACGATGGTAGGTTTTGTACCAGCTCTTTGAATCAATAGCACTTGACGATTGCGTGATGTAGTTATATAATTGCTTCACGCGTTATCAATTTTACTTTTTATATTTTGTCAATAGATCGTATTTTCAGTTTAGGTGAGATTATAATATATTCTATACCTGCACTAAATGAACGGTAATCGTTGTTAAAAAAAATAGGGTATAACTAGAAAAAAAAATTTCTACTATAAATTCAGATTCCATTCAGAAAAAAAATTTTTTTAAAAGTGACATTATGTCGGTGTCTATTAATTTTTTTTTTTTTTTTCCGGGTCGAGGGTTCTAATCCACGCCGGGGATAATTTTTTTTTTTTTTTTTGGCGGGTACTTATAATTATCATAATTTAAGCATTTCCACACTTTTTCAAATTTGGGGGTATAACAGGAAATTATTTTTTTTTTTTTTTTTTTTGGTGGGGTGGCCTAGACTTTTTCAGAGGCAGGGGGGAAATTTTACATAGAGAAAGAAGTAAAAATATCAACAAATGTAATGAATTCCCTTTTTTCGATAAAAATCCCCCCCCCTGATTTTCAAATCCTAGAATAAACACTGTTAATTTAGATAGAGAAAGGAGTCTACTCCATATATAGTTATGAGGTTAACAACTATAGCTGTTAATATAGATAGATAGCAATTTTTTCGTCACAATGCGGAGGTATACATAGTTTTAATATTTTTCAGGTCTGAACGAATCCTTTATACTTTTCTCACTTTTGTACAGCGTTCACTGGAAATAGACCCTCAAAGCACCGAACGAAATCAAATTCTGCTCTTAAACAAGGTATATTTAGGCTGTCTTTAACATTTTCTTTGTCCCCCTCCCGCAACCCATGCATGTTTTGATAGGTAGGTATAAATATATTCCTCTTTAATCCAAAATATTTTTTTAATTCTTTTTTTCTAAAATCATTGGGATTTCAAAACAAATCGTGAATGCCAAGCATATTTTATAAAAAAAATTAAATCAACGTTTAATGATTTTTTCGGTAAATTTCGCATTTATCCCAGTTTGCAAATTTAAAACATAAAACAGATATGAACATGTGATTCTCATTAACAGACTGAACCTAGCCTTTTATTTTGTGAATATAAATTTTTGTCTTTGTTTGGCAATTAACAATTTTTGGTAGCTGTGAGGGTAGGTAGCAGGAAGGGAAGCAAACAATATTTTATTAAGATTCGCAAAATTGTTTAGTTTAAAAAAATCGATAAAGTTATAATAAACGACGTAAACCTTTTTAAACCTTTTTTTAAAACAAAAGTCGATATGTTTAACTTTGGAAACCGAAAGTGACCGGAAAAAAACGTCATGACATATGTAAATAAATAAACAAACAAACAAAAAAGCAACTCAAAAAATAAGACATGTTTTTCAATGAAAATGATGCTGTCTGCTTGAATAAGATCAAAATGCAGCGAAAATGAAATACTGTATCAGTTAAATAATAGATCTATAAAATACATGATCTAAATATATTGCAATTTATTACTTACGGAAACGTGTCTTCTTTAATCCATTCACAGTGTTATGAAACAAGTAGGTGCACAAGGTTCATCTTTAAAATGTCTTCATTCCAAATGTTTAAATATGAATTTCATATTTAATCACAGTAGAACAACAGATGAAAGAAAACTTAAAACAGTAAGTATGAAGCTATTATATTCGCAACAAATGAAAATTCAACAAATCACACCTTTGTCTATTTATAGATAAATACGTATTCATGACCCTTTTTAAAGTTCGATATCCCGAAAACCTCTTGACCCTTTTACCTCGTGATGTCGCACTCCATAATCCTGTTTATTTAAAGCTAATATCTGACGTTTTAATAATTATGCTACACTCACAACTAAAACATTCTTCTTTAACCTTCTGAAACGATCAATTAAGTATACGCGAAATTAAGTCACCTGTGAAGTGTGACGTCACATAATGGAATACCCAAGTAGATTTTATTTTTAGTATCGACTGTCGGTTTAAAGTCACGTAGACCGACCAATACACAATAAACCGGTTTTTAGATAAACTTGATTTATATTTGTAGAAAATATTTTAAACTTTTATATTAACGAGTAAGTTACGAGGATATAACACTGGCTGGGGCGACATCAAGGGATGTTTCTGCTAAATATGGCGAGGCCGTAAGACCGAGACAATTTTTTGCAGAAACATCTCGAGCTTTTTTGTAATAGATATAAATAAATACGGATTAAAATCAATAAATGTGTTTTCCATGCCGTAAAACACACTACAAATATGTTCCTTTAAATATACTGCAAAAATAAAGAAAGAGTACTAGTGGCAACAGTAAGGATCGAACCACAGACCTCTCAAATATCAGGCACTCTCTTAACCGACTGTGCTATTGTGAATTAACGAAAACCTTCACATAAAGCTGGTGTGACTTTCAATCCATGACTTATATACTCCACATTAATTCATGTAAACTACACGGACCAAACCGAAGTGGGATGAGTCTTGTAATGCATTCATAATTGACAGGTCAATAAAATCAGACAATAAATCGAATGAACTGATTAACCGACGCTATTCCGGAGGCGGAGCTACAGCGATATTTGTTTTTTGTATTTTCTGATCGCAAGATCAGTTAATACAAAGCTAACAGCCACGGTCTAACACAAAATTTCCTCACAGACCTAACAACGCAAATTGATTCTCACTCAAAACTGCTTAAAAACCAGCAATTTAAAAGAAAGAATAATTTTTAATGTAGGCATTGAACGAATTACAGTGCATTAAAAGTTTAGATAAGTCAATAGAAATATGAGCTTACAATCACAAATTTCGCGGATGAATATCTTTTTGACCCAATGAAAAATGTTTGACTATTTCCATAAAGCTTAATCAATGAAAATGCTATTTTTAGCTATTTTTAGCTATGTCGATTACAGAATACTCCAGAGCGTAGTACTTACACAAATAAATCTGACTGTCGAGTAATGGAATATATTCATGTCGGACTGTTTTGGCAAAAAGATTTTCGCTAAATTATTTTCTTCAGTGTTTAACAACAGGTTTATCGTGAACAAAATACCTCGAAATTAATATAAAGGATTACAAACACGAAATGGAAATTATCAATTTAGAATAACAATATATTTGTTTTTATTCAAGCTACATACGTATTACTTCACTGTGGTGCAGAGGTAGCGCGCTCGTTTAGGGTGTGAGAGGCCTAATGTTCAAATCCTAGTCGAGGCAAATTTTTTTTGAAGTGTCTTTTTAAGGAAGTAGCCACGATATGCAAGGATAAAGTGTGGCTGTCATAAAAAATGAAAAATGATTTTTTGATGCAACTCTAGGCATGCAAAATTCCATATGTATCAATCTCAAACTGTTATAGAAAAAAATTTAAACGCAGTCGCTACGTAAGATGAATTATTGTATATAAAAAAAAACTTATACAGGAAAGATCAGAAAATACCACAGAGCATGCAGCCCTTTGATTGTTTACATTCGTGCGATGCACAAGAGAACAGCTATTAGTTTAGACGCTCGTCTTATAATATCGTGGACATTTTTTTCACAAAAATACATAGGATTAAAAAGAAAGTAGACATGAAAACAAACATATTTATTAACTTACCTTTCCTCTCCAGAAAGTCAAACACAAATTATATGTAATAGATGGTGAACAGCTTTTTTTAAATCAGAGTTTTCAATTTGAACATTTTAACTGAAAACATTACTTGTTTCCTAGCATTTTCTTTTCTATGCAATACAGCAGTTAAAACAGTACAGAGATTTATATTTTTTTGAAGTTTTGCATTTTGTTTAAAGTGATTATGCCCATCAAAGGGTTATAGTAAATGAACGGGTGAAGATCAAAATAATTCCATTCAATTTGATAAAAAAGTTCGCATAAACAATAAATAACACACAGATCTATATGAAATTTCTGAAAAGATCCATTAGAATTTATCTATAACGCTTAGTTTATAAAAAAAAGTGGCAGTCTTTTTAAATTTTAGGCGTATTTATAATTTTATCCAAAACAGTTTTCAATATCAACTGTTGTTCAAACACCCCGCTGCGCCGCGCCTGGCCAATTTATTTTTGTAAATACGTACTAATGAACTTTAACCTGTACATTATCATCGGGGCGCTTGCAGCGCTTATTGTCATACTAACAATAATCGTCATCTTTGTGATTGTGCGTCATAAACGACGTCAGCGTTTGAATAGGCAGAGTCTAAAACCCGTATCGGATACCGTGTTGAATATAAACTTAAACAATTTCCAGAATAACGTCAACGGAAAGGTTTCCAACGGCAACGTGTATAATGGCGTGGCCACAGAAGATGATGATCACGTCAAAGAAATCAACGGGAAAGGTAACTAATAGTGTATGCCATAAATCCGCTTTTTATTGTGATTAAACTGTCCGCAAATTGCTTTTACAAATTTATTCATATTTATTATATTTCCTTTTCTGAAAGCATGCACTCCTTATAATATGTTACATGAACTTAAAGTTGACCCAATTTATTATATTGTGGCCTAAGTATTCTTTGTAACATATGTATATAAATTTTATATTAAAGCTAACAACTTAAATGTATATTGATATAAAGATTTATTCAGGTCCATACTTGCTTTCTAAAATGTAAAAGTTAATTTTTTGTATTGTCATTGTATCAGTTGGATGTGATTATTATACAGTACATTATAAATATATCTTACTTCATTTAGAACTAGCATATCACCTTTCATCTTTGTTTTTGTTGTGCACGAATAAAAACCACTTGGTTTGTAGATTTTTTTAAATATTAATCGCCGCTTTGTATTTCTATAGTTGTCACCCATTTTGTTCTGTATCAGCACGAAAATTTCATGCTTATTGCTTCGTTTCTCTGCGTTCATTCATTGCACAGTTTTATTTTGCTTTTTACACTTTTATTTGCATTTCGCTTTCTTTTCTGTTTCCGCACAGCCGTATTGCCAGTAAATGTCAATTCGTTCTACTACGAGGAACTTGACGACTTCAAACCACCTTTAATTGTAGCTTTACCTCCTGTGACGTCACCAGTGACGCCAGTGACGACATCACAACATTCCACATTTAAAGCCAAGCCACAAAATACCAGTATGAATGCTCTGGACAAACCCCCAACTTATGATGCTTTATATGCTGCGTCTGACGTCATCAATTCTTGTGTACCCAACATTCCAAGCCTTCAGGGCGTCAGCGGAAATAATGTTTATGCTGTACCTAACTCGGACATCCTGGTTAGCAGCGTAGACTGTACCCTTGTCGAATTTCCACGGAGGAATCTTCGATTTGTAGAAGTTCTTGGTGAAGGGGAGTTTGGCGAGGTAGGCATATAATTTGTTATCTAATGACTGTACAGTAAAGCCTGAATGATCAATACATTTAAAACATGTCCTATTACATGTATATACTTGTAGTATGCAACTGTATATCTACAACTCACAGAAAGTTCTCAATCGTGGAAATAACTTTACAATAATATTAGACACTAAAATACAAAGTTAGTTGTAATTCAATAAAACAAAAAAAGCAAGTGAGAGAAATGTCAAACAGTGTGTTTTTTTTAATCACATGACTTATATCAAATTCATTTAATAGTTCAATTTAGTATTATTTCTCTGGTTAGGTCTTTGTCTAGGATTCGTGTTCACTTAAATGTGTATCTTGCATGACATCCCCAAATATAAACATACAGGCAACCCAACATAATCATGAAATGTTGTTTATTTTATATAAAACATAAACTTTGTTCTTGTTTGCAATGTTATTGTTTTTGATTTTTCCCATATTTTGTAACTATTTTCAGGTACACCTATGCGAGGCATTTGGTCTGCAGGACTCGTTTGGTGGAGAGTATATGATGACAAGACGAAAATCGGGCCCGGTACTGGTGTCCGTGAAGATCTTAAGAAAGACAGCAGACGACCGAGCCAGGTGTGCAAAGTACTGAAACTTTACTAACACTCTTGCTGTACTTCCGGTTTTAAATCTTACCCATCTTTATTTCATCTTCTATTCGAACTGACCCTTTTTTCTTGAATCACACACGCTATTGTTTCTGCAAAAACGTCACAAAGCGGGAAACAGTCGTTTGTAAATGATTCCATGTACATGTACATGTATATTAAAACGAGCAGCAGACACTGCGATGCTTGACAGAGGACAGTTAAAGCTGATCTAACCGTGACATAGACAAGATTGTAAATTTTAAATGTAGCAGACGACAATCTGATCAAGTTGCTATATTTGACTTAAGGGTTCGGTGTTTTCTTGTGAACATACTTGTTGAAATGTTTGATATGAAAAATGGCAAATGGATTTGTTTTAATTCATTTGACCAAGTTTTCTTTCTTTTATTTTGGTCAAATCATCGGTGGATAAATATTTCTTTTATCTGCTACAACCTTATTTTTTATGGGAAACTTTAAATGTTTCTGTCAAGGCTGTGTTATAAATTTGAGGATTTACGGAAATATTTTTCTTAAAAGGAAAAAAGATCTCCCATCAATAAGACTTTCCTGTCTAGTCGAAAGTAAGTTTTCAGGATTTTGTCCATTTAGTTTTTATGTTTCTGAAAGCTGCTGTATTTAACTGTCTCACTTGATATATCGATATACATGTACATTATTATAGTGTACGTGTGAATTATGGTTTGATATCAGCTACTTAAAAATATCGCCTGTTACTAATTACAGGGATATAATATAATTCACATCCCGTAAATAAAAAGGAATATACAACAACAGTAGTTATCGGAGATAACTGTCTGGTTTTATACAATTTTTGTATTAAGGACTTCTCGCACCATGACCATTTAATCCCTAAAATGGCCTCTCATAAACTGTCCATCCATATTTGGATCGTAATACCTTTAACACGTATAAAACGAGCTCCCCATATTGGGAACATAATACCTTAAACGTTTGACCGTTCATAAAACGACCACTCTAAATAAACATATAAAATGTACACCCATTTTAGGAACGTAAAACATTGTATTTAAAATGTCCGCGTGATATATTTCATTATTTTTGTCCACTCATGGAAGGTTTATTTCTTCTGAACATTCCCCCTATACTGATTCTCTTAATAAACAATCTCCTCGATGTGAAACTCTCTCTTTCATATTCTTTTTCTCGTTCTACATAATATATTACATTTTGTTTTTGTTATACCAATTTTTAATCAAAGGGACAAAACTTACTGGTGTATACGTTTGTATGTATATTAATGTCATATAAACAACGCTTGCTTCGATTAAGCGATTCTATATTTAAAGATAGATAGATAGATAGATAATTTATTGACGTATACATTCAGTACATAGTCATATTACACACATTTATATAATACAATCAAACACAATATCATGGTACATGAACAAAGTTGTAGGACAAATTTTCAATTTACATATTTTTGGAGAATGAACGTTAACACCATTTAGTGCTAAAGTGAGCTTATCTATTATAAAGCGTTTGCATTCTTAAAGATATAAAAAAATGGATTTTAAACTTAATCAAATGCTGTGATAAGATTCCATTTAACAATGTTTCATACTAGACACATTATCAAGTAATTTCAAGAAATAAACAATATCACTTTTAAATACAACGAGACAAATTTATACATTGATTTACAGAGCATTTAGTAGTTCAATTCGATGTTTTGTAGCATAATACAAATATTTACCTAAACCTATTAATTCAGACTTCTTTTCAGTACTTAATAATTCAATCAATTTGAACATACTTGGTCTTCTGTAGTAGTATTGCTTAATGTAAAGAGAACGTATATTAGAGTAACTATTACAAACAAATATAAAATGGAATTCATCTTCTATTTCATTACTACCGCAAAGCTGACATATGCGTTCCTCTCGGGGTAATCTATTAGCACCATATCTACCTGTTTCAATCCGAAGTTTATGTGACGATAATCTTAATCTTGCTATGCAATTTCTATAAGTTCTGTTATGGAGAATTTTCAGGTAGTTTGCCATTTCAAATGAGTTATGCAAATGTACATATATATTACTTAACAATGGACTGTTTGAAATATCGCTAGAAAGTTTTTGCAAAAAGCAGTCAATCACCCTTTGTTTAAAAAGTTTAACAAAATATTTGGCTTCGTATTGAAATGATTGTTCCAAACATCAGAAAACCCGTACTCATTTAATATTCCATGTACTTTAGAAGCCCAACATTGATTGTTGTTTTCATGTAATTCAAACGAAGCGTACATAGCAGTTTTCAAAATGATATTATCGCTATTAATTATTTTAAGCCAGTATGTAATTATTTGCACATATCGTTTAATAAATAATGGATAACGACCTAATTCGCTATAGATTGCTGCAGTACAAGTACTTTGTTTCACTCCTAATATAGATTTACAGAATTTAAGATGTAATCGCTCTATATCCTTTGATTTAGAAAATCCCCAAACAGCACTAGAATAGCTGAGCACTGAACCGACAAAAGAGTCAAAAAGTTGCAACGCAATGCTAGGGGTTAACTCATATTTATTGATGTTCTTTAATAAAACAGACATTGCCTTTAAACCTTTACCAATTACGTATTGATTATTAAGTGTAAAAGACCCATTGTAATTAAAAACTACGCCTAGATAGTTGAAATTGTCAGCAATTTCTAATAGAATATCATTATAATACCAGTTTTCATTATCTTTTAAAGGCCCTCTTTTCCTAAAAACCATTATTTTGGTTTTATTTGTATTCACCTCTAATCCCCATTTCATACAATATTCATATAATTTATTTAAACTGTTTTGTAAATCCATAGGAGTTTTAGCAAGAATAGCCATATCGTCTGCAAAAAGCAAAATAATTAAACACAAATCGAATAATGAAATACCACTATCAATATTTTCTTGTAGAAAAAGTTCAATATCCTCTAAAAACAGAGAAAATAAAATTGGCGAATTATTTAGGCCCTGTTTCAAACCCAGCGAAATATCGAAAAATTCTGTAAAAGTGTTACAATGTTTTATACATGACTTCACAGTAGCGTACATTGCTTTGAATATTCTAAGTATTTTTCCATCCAAACCAACCTTACAGAGCTTAAACCATAAAGCATTCCTGTATACAGAATCAAAGGCCTTCTTTAGGTCTATAAAAGCGCAATAAAGGCGTAACTTTTGTGATAAAAAATATTCAATTAACGAATTTAAAACGAAAATAGCGTCGACTGTACTTGCACCGTGACGAAAACCGAACTGAGCATCCGAAGATATGTTAAATTGACTTGACCAATTTTCAACACGCTTTGTTAAAACACTAGTAAACAATTTTCCGAAGTTGCTATTAAGTGTTATTCCTCTGTAGTTATTGGGAGCATTTTTGTCCCCCTTTTTATAAATTGGGACGATATAACCATATGACCAGGCTTTAGGAAAAAGACCTGAATCAAATATCTTATTAAAACAGTCGGTTAGATGTCCTGCAAGTATGTCTGCAGTTTCTATAAAATACTCATTAAGTAAATTATCAACAGGACATGAGGATTTATTACGATTCATACGACTTATTGCTTCACGAACTTCTTCTGTGGTAATTGGGATATTCAAAGACTCAAACGTGGGATTATTTACGTTAAAATCATTATTATTTACAAAGTTATCGATTTCTTCAATCTGTGTCGCATGTAAATCGTTAAACATATTTGAAAAGTACTCATGAAATTCTGCTGGCGTAATATTGCTTGTATTATCCTTTTTATTTTGTTTAAAATGTTTCCAGAAGTCCCGGGGTTTCTTATGTCGTAAATCACTTAATTCTTGAGACTTACGTAACTTAAGGTATTAGGACCCTAATGGGCACTATCAGGAACTAAAGAATTGACATCATAGGTCAGATGTATACCTTAAAGTATACCTGTATGCAAAATTTAAACAAAGTTTACCGTACGGAAATCAAGTTATGGCCACTTTTCTGAACTCAAGCTAGGATGTTATGAGGGCCCTTTTTTAGAAATGAGGAACCTTTAAATAATCTGCAATAACATTCTAATGAAAAATGTTTTCCCATGAATTTTTGGTAAGAAACAAATAGTACCATTCAGCTAACAATCCACATAAGCAAAATTATGGTTTCTACTTAAAATTTATGAAATCTGTATAAAAATGTTACCCTACCCCACCCATTTTTACCACATGTCTGACCATTTTTCTACTTAGGGAGCCTAATTCAAAATTTTTTTAAAATTTACCCAAATGAGTGCCTGTTTTCAAAGTTTCCCTAAATTTTAAAAAAAGTATATTGGTTGATCTTGTAAAATATGAAATACTTTTACCGTCTAGTTTTGATTATATTACACTTTGAAAAAATAAGGTACCATATTTATTACTAGATTTAGCATAATTTAGCCAATAAATACCTATATAAATTAAAAATTCAAAATTAAACACTTTTTTCTTTCCATATGGGACATGAGAGATACATAAATAATGTTAAAAGAAAAAAAGAAAGAAAAAAAAAGTTGACCCTTCTGGGGATTGAACCCATGGCCTTCATTTTCAATGTAGTTAACAGTAATTCTAGCCTATTTGAATACTCTTCAAAGCGGAGGTAATGCATTAGGGTGCTAATACCTTAAATGCCCTTTTCTTTTCTCTTATCAATGATTTATACTTGCATTTAGCATTACATAGTAAACCCCTGTTCGATTGCGTTTTATTAAGATTAAAGGAACTGAGAGCCTGTTGATACTCTTGTCGCGAAACTCTGCATTCATTATCATACCATTCTTTGTTACAATTGCTATAAACATTACAATTTGAATAATGCTTAAAATATGGATCAGCAGTATTTTGAATAAGCGCAGAAAAAGAATCAACCATTTGATCAATATTATCATTAGTAATATTATCAGTGTTTATTTTGGACAAAATTTCATTAAATTGCGGTAGCTTAGCGATAACATCATTTCTAAATGCAGATTTATGCGCAGCATTCCACTTATAGTGTACCGTTGTTTCAAAATTGATATCACAGTTTTGCTCGGTTTGATTACTGTTTAAATCTAGACACACATTTAATACGAAAATATTGATTTGTTATTGTAGGTCGGATTTCCACCGGGAGATGAAAGTCATGTCGATGCTGAAGGACCCAAATATTGTTCGAGTTTTAGGGGTCTGCACGACGGAGGAACCCATGTGTATGATTGTAAAGTATATGAAATACGGTGATCTGAACCAATTCTTACTTGACCACTAGAAACTCACATACAAACGCCAAATACCAAAATATTGAGGTGAGATATTGATGTATTAGTTCATCAACTCGTGTCCGCCAATTCTATTTAGTTAATTCATCAATTTATAGTCGTATAAAGCAGCAGCCGACATGTTAGATACGTCTGGTGATCAACAAAGTGAGACATTCACGCTATAATAATTGTTTTGTAATATCAGTCTTTTTCCATTACATTCAATATAAATGTTATTATGTTGCAGTCTTCTTGTTTTATAAGCTATTTTTAAATGGATAATCTGTTTATGACGTCTGATGTAGCAGACGAGACTGATTCCAGCTTTATTCTCTCTCTTACATCAGCATATTCTAGGTAGACTGATTCCAGCTTCATTCTCTCTCTTACATCAGCATATTCTAGGTAGACTGATTCCAGCTTCATTTTGTCTCTTACATCAGCATATTCTAGGTAGACTGATTCCAGCTTTATTCTACCTCTTACATCAGCATATTCTAGGTAGACTGATTCCAGCTTTGTTCTCTCTCTGACATCAGCATATTCTAGGTAGACTGATTCCAGCTTCATTTTGTCTCTTACATCAGCATATTCTAGGTAGACTGATTCCAGCTTTATTCTACCTCTTACATCAGCATATTCTAGGTAGACTGATTCCAGCTTTGTTCTCTCTCTTACATCAACATATTCTAGGTAGACTGATTCCAGCTTTGTTCTCTCTCTGACATCAGCATATTCTAGGTAGACTGATTCCAGCTTCATTCCCTCTCTTACATCAGCATATTCTAGGTAGACTGATTCCAGCTTCATTCTCTCTCTTACATCAGCATATTCTAGGTAGACTGATTCCAGCTTTATTCTCTCTCTTACATCAGCATATTCTAGGTAGACTGATTCTAGCTTTATTCTCTCTCTTACATCAGCATATTCTAGGTAGACTGATTCTAGCTTTATTCTCTCTCTTACATCAGCATATTCTAGGTAGACTGATTCCAGCTTTATTCCCTCTCTTACATCAGCATATTCTAGGTAGACTGATTCCAGCTTTATTCTCTCTCTTACATCAGCATATTCTAGGAAGTCTGATTCCAGCTTCATTCTCTCTCTTATATTAACATATTCTAGGTAGACTGATTCCTGCTTCATTCCCTCTCTTACATCAACATATTCTAGGTAAACTGATTCCAGCTTCATTCTCTCTCTTACATCAACATATTCTAGGTAGACTGAGTCCAGCTTTATTCTCTCTCTTACATCAACATATTCTAGGTAGACTGATTCCAGCTTTATTCTCTCTCTTACATCAACATATTCAAGGTAGATTTTTGATTCCAGCTTTATTCTCTCTCTTACATCAGCATATTCTAGGAAGATTGATTCCAGCTTCATTCCCTCTCTTACATCAACATATTCTAGGTAGACTGATTCCAGCTTGCTTCATTCTCTCTCTTACATCAACATATTCTAGGTAGACTGATTCCAGCTTTGTTCTCTCTCTTACATCAGCATATTCTAGGTAGACTGATTCCAGCTTCATTCTCTCTCTTACATCAGCATATTCTAGGCTTTATTCTCTCTCTTACATCAGCATATTCTAGGAAGATTGAACCCCTTTTATGTCTTACATCAATCAGTATGTTGTTTTTTTTTTCATAAAAGCTAAATTTTTATTTCATCAAACGACTTAACTGATGTATTTTATTCTGCAATAAGGAAAGGTTTATGTATTCTTAAAACCCGGACCAGAAAGTCAGGTGTTTTAAACTTTTAAAAACGGAACCAAAATATATTTAGATTAATCGATACTGCTGGAAGAATATCGGATCAGATTAAGTATTGCATAATTATTTTTGTTAAACTGATGAAGTTATAAACGTGTTTAATGCTAAAATTCTGTGATATAATATGTTAGCCTGCTGTTACAAGTGTTGTATTCATGCAGTACGACCAGGCCCTATACTGTTGTCTGAATAATTTTTATTATGACATCTTCAATATTAATAATACATGTATATAATCCTAAGATGGAAGCTGGACACAGTCTATTTAAGATGTTCAGCATGTATAATACTAAATGTATCATTGTTGTTGTCTTTTTTTCAGTTATGGATGTCTTGTTTACATGGCAACACAAATAGCTTCCGGTATGAAATATCTTGAATCCCTGAACATGGTGCACCGGGACCTTGCCACCAGGAATTGTTTGGTGGGTCCATACTGTACCATCAAAATATCGGACTTCGGTATGAGTCGCAGTCTGTACAGTTCGGACAACTACAGACCGAATCGAGGGCCGAGCTGTGCTCCCCATCAGATGGATGGGTTGGGAGTCGATCTTGCTGGTATGTGCAAAAATGCAGCTCCGTTTTTTTTCTATGGAAAACATTGTTAATTTCATGAATGTGTCTTTTTCTCTAATATTCTCTCGCATGTGTTATTTATAAAATTGACCTCTCTAAAAATATAACACGAGGCATACAGTTTTAATATATTGTTTTTCTGCAAATGAAATAGTAAATGTATGTAACCCTTGTATTTTATAAATAGGCATGGTGACTACTGAATGATTGGATTTCTTTTTTTTTATTTCTTTTAACAAAATATTTACCCAGATAAATTGTGTACTCATTTCATTTTATTCCTACCATGTTTGATTAATCAGTCATTCATTTATCATGTATACTAAAAAGGCAATTCCTAAATTGTTACCTTCGGTTTGACATGTTTGACATAATTTTAGATCCTGTTACAGCACCCCTATACATACTCCAGAGTGTAAAAGCGCAATCACTTTTGAATTTTACCTAATGCGGAACAGCACTTACAGTGGCCACGTATCCCCCAAACAGTCGTTAGTTAATGAAATCCCCGAAATGTTCGGCCTGAAGGTAACATTATAGATGAGGAATACCAAATTGTCTGCTTCTTTTATCAAAAATTACACATTACAAACATTCAATATTTCGATATTTCTTGCAGGGTAAATTTACCACGAAGAGTGACGCGTGTGGTCGTTCGCTGTGACATTGTGGGAGATTTTAACGTTTGCACGTGAACAACCCTTCGAAGGCCTCACGGATGAGGAAGTGATCTCTAATGCCGGTCATTATTATAGAAATGATAACGAACATGTGGTCCTTTCCCACCCACCTAATTGCCCTAAAGAAATTTATGACCTAATGTGTGAATGCTGGAATCGACAGGAAAGTGAACGCCCGTCGTTTAGGGAAATAAACATGTTCTTGTGTAGAAAAAACATGGGTTATGACCCCAGGAAGGACAATTTGGATCACGTGAGCTAAAACAGAGCTAAAAATAGATTATTCCAAAAGAGGAAGTAACAAAGAGAATCAATATTGATCTAAAAGAATATTATCATTAAATATATTTGAGATAATTTGGAAGGAAACTAATTCGTTCGTGCTTTTCGGCGTTCTTCTTAGAACGTTGTCTGTTTTAATTTAAAACTATTGTGCTATATAATAAGTGAACGTGCTTGATATTTGCACGCATATATGGTCGCTTCAAACTACAAACAATATGTCGTCTGTCAACTTCTGTATGTATTGGAAATGGCGGGAAATTTAGAGTTATCAGAGAACTTCGAGAGGTTGTAGATAATAAATGAAATATAACGCACAGATGGACGCTTATGTGAAATACAATGTACAATAATCATGTGACATTTATATGAATTTTAATTGGTTGTGCTAGTGAGTGATGTCACACTGTGAATATATTTTGTGATGAGCATTGAAGTAAAATTATTGCTACTTCAGCTACATTATTTTGTTATATATATTAGATATTTGAAGAAAATAGCATAAAAATAAAACCGTACGTCAATATCAAAAGTAAAATATAAGAAGTTACGAAAATTATATGTTATAATATATATAAATTTTGACTAAAGAAAATTATGTAGATTTTCATTGGTGTTTTTTATCAATCGGAAGTAGAACTATCTTAGAAAATAGTAAATGTTGTCTGCTTTTCTGATACTTTTGGTTCTTTACATTTTCAGCTGGATTTAATGTACATAGTAAACAGTTTATTTATTGTTTGTAAATAAAAACAGATTTTGAATTGTTAGATAACAAACAATTCTGATAGGCAAATGAATATATATTTCTATAAATACGATTTAAATATGATAAGTTTTCCTTCTCTATATATAATAAATGAACTGATAATATTATTAAAACGATAATTGTAATGTCTTTTTTCGCTCTTATTTTATTTACTTTGGTTTTTCATTTTCATATAACATGCACTGCAATCGGAGAAAAATCGAATATAAACGGGTCACATTAAGATTGGGTTAAACAGGGTTTGTCATATATATGTTCTGTGTTTTGTTTTCATCATGTCATAAAAAGTTCCTTTTTTAAACAATAACAAGTTTGTCCTTTTGCGCAATAATCCAACGAATATTTTATTTCTATGTACAACTATAAAATGTAAGATAAATATATGCTTTATTTATTCATTCCTTGGTAATTATTAAAAAGAAGATATGGTTAAAAGAATATTTTGTGTCATACTGTTTTATCAAGTCAAATTGTTTCAAAATGATTTAATTGGGAAGAAGCATTAAAACGGCTAATGATAGAAGGTTAGTTATATGTACGGGCATGAAGGTACAAAAAAAGCCATAATGTTTCAAACTTTACGTTTTCTTGTCCAGTCACGTGACAATGATTGTACATGTGACATTAACTTACGAATTGTATAAGACGTTAAACAACGTATTTATGTGTAGAATCTAGTTTATATGATACATTTAGGTAAAATTATCTTGTATAAATATTGAACATTGAATGTTGTAATTTATTCCCAATTCCTTTATTAGATTCTACATTTTAATAAAAAATGATAGATATTTTCAGAACAAGTAGTTTATGTAGTGAATGACATACTTTAGGTCTGTGTGTATAAACAACAAAAATCGGCAGAAAAAAATATCCTTAAGCTTTGAATAAGTTGTAAATATATAATAAATTTTAACATGCTATGTATAGTATATACTTTGTATAGTAGATTGTAAAGTATTTGGAACCATCGTTTTAGTGATAGAAAAATGTGATAATTTAAAACTTTTTTCCAAAGGAAAGCTTGGACTGTCTAGCGTTTATAAATTATCACATATTATAACCGTAGTTAATTTGTTTAATGGATTTAGGATAATTTACAACAACGTTAATTATTGTCATAAATAAATGGCAAGCATTATTATCACCAACGTTAATTATTGTCATAAATAAATGGCAAGCATTATTCTATAAAAATTTTGAACACGTATATGCACGGTGCTAAGAAACAACTGTTACCACGTCATTACGACGTCATACGAGACGTCAGTAAACCAAACTACACCAAGGAAACTTCGCTAAATGCATTCAAACATGCTACAATAAAGTAAAAAGTTTTTTCTTTGAGAATGTACTTCAGAAAGATCAATACTCTCTTGTGTTATTGTAAGATAGTACACGGTTTAACATTCAGTTACTTTATATATATCATTGTGCATTACCAAAAACTCTAACCGTGCAATATTATAATGTCAATGCACTCAAGTAAATCTATCTACATTTTATATCCGTGATTATACAATGAGGACATTTTTATATTCTTGTTACAAAAATGTAATACGTAAAATTGACTTGTTGTTTTGTAACATTTTGCACTATTTTTTGTTGAAGTTTAAATACATCATAATTGCGTTATTGGTGGATGTCATAAAGCAGTCCTATTCAACCAACTTTATAAACATTATCATTTTCAATTGTGTACTAATCCGTATTTTGTATTCAATTTTGATGGATTGTTGTTTTTTTCACTGAAATGGAATAGTTTTGAACATATTGTCTTCTGGTATAGTTCAAACACATTTATCAAATTCACAGACTGTAAAAAGCCAACCACACCAATATAATTGCACGATGTTGATTTACTAGTACACAGTCTAAGGATTGTTTATCTTTTTTCTTCTTGTTCCACAAGTCTGGTATTTCTTGTAACAATTATCACACAAAAATGTTCCGCGTTCTTTACAATTCTATCTCTCTCTTAGCTTTGATTTCTTACGTGACGAATTACAAGTGTTATTCTATAGTTATATTCTACACTGGGCAGACACATTTTTCTCTCTGGTGTCAAGCCAGTAATTTTCTTTGAGAAACAAGAATTATTATATATGCATTAGATATTTCCTATGTGAAGAAGATTTAGACAGAACAATTGGCCAAAACACTGACCGCAATGATTTGCCAGACAAAGTATAATTGTGAAGATTAGAAAAATATAATGTAGTAAATGACGTGGTTAGAAAAACGATTCCAAGTCTTTGCGGAATAGCGTCTGGCGCCTACATTTGCGCCAAAAGTAATCATTTTGTATAATGTATCATTATGTAACATTATCCTTGTATAAATATTAGATTGTTAGACTTAAGTCGTTTAAACATTTATCCTAAACTTTGTCTTCTAAAAGGTTTTCTTCAGGTAACAAAATATATTTAAGCCGATAGACTTAATATTGTAGATACCCAGATTCTCATATTTCTATATGAGCTCAAAACAACAATGTTGATATAAATGTAATTAAATTCAGTGAGAGAAAGTTTGCTAACATTGACTGTTTTTACCAGATTCAAAGTTTGAAATTTAAATTCAGGTATGAATATCAGAAGGAACTTTTAGAAGGAAAGGTAAACTGTTACAATGATATGTCGATGTCAGTTGAGTCTTTGTTCTTTTGAGTAGTAGTTTCAAACTTAAAGATGTATCTTCCAAAGCCATAGATCTAGTAATCTCAAAATTTACTTTATGTGAAAATCAATGTTGTTATTTTGTAGTGACGTCACATATGTGACGATTTCTCTCCGGAAGTTAGCGTTAATACAAAATGGCGTTCTCTGTTCCGGGAGTGACATGTAGATATTTATTTTCACGAGGTTGTGACATACCAATAAACTATCGAATATTGTGCATTCCAGTTCCAATGATGTAAGAGCGCCTTAGATCCAAAGGAAACAGACAACCATTGCTTTAGCTTCACTTTTACTCTATAAAATCATCAATAACATGTTTAAAGACTGAGGTCGACACGAGATAAGCCATTTTCTAATTTGCTTGAACTTGCCAAAGAAATTCCGATGGATCTAGATCTATTGCGCATGCGTAAATGTAACTTGAATGAATGTCTGCATTGTGCATTTGCCATCCCAGTGAATTCCTGAAAACTGTGTTTTTATTGTAAATTCCGATTTCTTTTAGTATTTTTTTTTTTAGGTTTAGATTCTGCAACGACAATCTGCAGATTTTGCCATCAGAAATATAATTTTTAAAAATCTTTAATTGTTTAAGCGTTTCAGTGTCATTTGTTGTAAATTATGATTAAAATAGAAAATAGATTTTTCCCCAAAGGTCACAAAACGTATGGTGTACCTTTGTTGTTTATGTTACGTTATCTCCAGATGATTGTTTAGAATATTCATCATTTTTCCTTAAAAAGGAACGGCTTTTGTCATAATTTAAACATTACACTTTTCAAAAAATATCTTTTTATATCTACAAGAATAGTTTCCGTACTAATAATGATGACTTTATATCTTTGCCATAGCTTACAAAAAAAGGATAGTTTATATTAATATACAGTTTATTTGAAATAAAAAAAAATACTCAATTTTTTTTTAATGAAATGTGGAAAAGGTAATACTGGAAGATGGACACATGAATGCTTTGTTTTGTAGAAAAGTGATTAGATAATAGTATTACATTGTGTAGGTAGAAATACATCTTGGTTGTTTCTATATGAAATCTGACACTGGTGTAAGTATCACGACATGCATTGTCAAAATTGACCATTTTATTTGACCTTTAGTACTTTTTATGTTGATAAATTTATATCGTGGGCTCAGTTGCCAAAATACCATATAATTTTACCTCATTATTTCATTATTTTATCATTTACACTTATTTGATTTTATACAAGGAAGTAAGTTGTCACCTATTTTCGGCGACTCTATATATTGTTCAACACATTCTTTTCCTTTCTTTGCATTTTCACTCTTTTTTTTAAATTCAAATAGTATAATAACCTTATTTAAATTATAGGACTGATAATAAAGTTGAGGTTTTACACAAGTGTTTGGTGTTGACATTTGGTTGTTGTTAATTTCAAGTTTGTTATAAGCTGTTAGAGGTTTATTTTTGACGCACTTGGTCTGTCTGTTTGTTGTATTGAAGATTTATAAAGTTTTCCCTGGACAACAAATGTCCTTTATTTAGTATGTGTGTCAGTTAAGACTGGCAATTATTTTCTAAATAAAAATGTTAAAATATTAAACAGTTTGTTTGTAATACATGTATTTCATCTTTCATACAGAGTGTTTCTCGGCCAATGCTATTAAGAAAGTGTTGCCTGCTTAGCAGATTTGACTTTTGACAGGTGTCAGTATTTGTCGTCATAACCTATGACTGCATGACAAAATATTGTCTTAGTAATAGAAAGAGCATCGAAAGGTGAGGCTATCTGATTTGTACGAGTGTTTTGGTGTTCTTTCTCTTTTGTATCATAAGTCAAAAATAAAAACACGCTCCCTGTTGTCACAATATGAAATCCCAGAAAAAGTAACCAAAACAATCATCTAAATATGATATTTCTTGTCGCTTTCCCTGTCTCTGTCGTCACAATCTGTAAACAGCAAACAAAATGAACCAATCAATGGGCATGCTCTGGAGTGCCGGTAACTGATACCTGCACTCCAGTTAACGCACTGTGGCGTGTATATGTATGCGATTTAACCCTGCCACATTTTCAACAGAAAGGTCCCCAGCTATGATACAATTGAACTATACACTGAACACATTCCCATATGAGGAAATACATACCTTTACTTGGAGATTTTACGCCGCGTGAAAAGATATGTTACACTAAAATGTTCCATGGCAACCATCTGTAGCTTGTATGGAATTGAATATTAGGATTGCGTCGCTAAAAACCGATGTTTTGGGGATGGTTGTACCACACAACTACAATCCGAGAAAAAAGCTGAATCAAAAGCCTTGCACTATTTTTTCAATTTGGTCGTATTGGGCGTCCTTTAGATTTGCGTTTGATCTACATTTTAAAGTGCTTGGTGACAAAAAGTATACTGTGACTTACCTTTGAAATCATCTCCAATTACAGATACCTCCTGCACTTAAGTCGCTTGACAGAAAACCGCAACTAGATTAAAAAATACGACAATGATTGTATTACAATAACAGTTTAATGTTAATTTCATTTTATGTTCTTTAGTTCCCCAGCTGCTCTTTAAGCCAAAAGTAAACATAGTTATACAACTGGAGGTTTTGTAACAAACAATTCCATCAGCTGCAAATATAGGTAAAATGATTTTATTGCAGCTGCGCTAAAAAAGGTTAATGCAGTACACAAGCGTTTATCCTGACTAGCATTGGTGTGAAACGGGTTAAACAAATAGTCCAAACAATCTTTTGTATACCATTAACGTATCGCTTTCAAATACAACATGAACATTGACATAGACGCTGCAATTGATGGTATTTAAAAAACACAATTGATTTCTAATCATATAAGTACATTTATGTAATCTATACTTGTCTCTGGTTAAAATTTGACCAAAATATCACCTTTGTTATGGATTAAGGCCTGTATTCAAAGACGATACATAATCTCAATCTTCGACTCAAACTCAAGAAAGACGTCAAGTGAAGCTGACTGAGGTGAATTACTAAAAATGTGTAACGTGGTAATCGTTTTGTTTACTCGACCTTATCTCTCGTAGGGAGACATCAAAAGCTGACCAATCGCTTAAATGTACCATGTCGTGTAAACGAGTGTATTTAAAAAAATGTTAAAATAATTTGTTGATTAATATATAAATGTAATAATTTGATTTACGTCCAATAACAAAAATATGAGGAGAAAATGAAAAGGTGTATATTGTGTGGTGTGTTTTCAAGGAGTAATTGAATTCCAGAATAGCAAAGAACAGAAATATTTTGGAAAAAACCTGAAAGACAGGATGAAAAAGAAAGATAAGAAAGAAGTAAAAGACATCTGACAGGCATATTTTAACTTAAAAAAATTTACATTTCAATAACGTGAATTTTATTTAAAAAATAGCAGCAACAACAAAACATAACTATAAATAACTAAACGGAATTGTTTATAATAACGTAATAACATAAATATTTAAATAGGCCTATATTTAGATACATACAACAAAACATCTGATGATTGGAGTCCAGAATCATTCAACGTAAAAATCGGAGGTCACATTGACAAACCAACAACAACTATTTCCGTTGATAAAAGGAAAGAAAACGTCTTTAGATGTTCAAGAAATTTCCAATCGGAACTCGTATAAATTCACATCTTTTTGTTTGGCTTTGTTAGTCTGTCTGATGCTTACAGGTAACTTCTTCTATCAACAAACTGGGCCTCAACTAGTTTCTTACTAGTGCTAGTGAATAGTGATATATTTAGGAAATAGATATCAATTCTGAGTGCATTGTTGTGGATAATGCAAGCTTTTAAGTTGGTCCCGCGAATACGCTCGTAACAGTATATATAAAATGTGCACCGACTTCGTAAAATCTGACATAAATTTAAACGGATTATCTCTATCCACAGGTATCTGTTTCTCAACAATAATTTCTTTAAAATTCGGTCAGTTCCTGTATATTATCCATTTAAATGTAAATGGTACTAAAAAAGTGTTCGTAATATATCGGTAGCGTTCAATTGTTAAAAAAGAAAGGGCAGTATGTTTTATAATTTAGATAGTTTTTACATTCTACCCTCAACATTTTTCATTAACTTTTATTGGTTAAATCACCATAATAAAAGTCAATATTTTGAAAAATATAACTTATTCAGCCTAATTTTACAGTAAAATTGAGCATGACATTAACCATCGTTTCGTTCACATAAAAGTTTCTCATTTATCCTCTCACAATTTAATATAAATTATATCTTCTGTACATTTATACGAGATAAACTTTATGTTTTGTTAATTTACTTCGAAACACCTTATAAAATGAAATTCTAGACAATATTCTACTTTGTGTTTTTCAAATTAATTAATTGCAAAAATGACGTTGTATAAAATTCTGTTATGACACATCACGTGGTGTAGGTATTTATATGGCACTCCTTTAACCATCTCATAAAATGTCCCTGTCATATTATTTCTGTGTTAAGGTAATGTTTGGTTGTGTGGGTTTTAATTCAATACATGTAAGACAATTCTACTTCGGCGAGACGGCGGAAAATTTCAAATAATTTGTTTTCTATTGTGTACCCAGTAAGTTATGCTTATGTTTAAAAGTGAAACGTGTCTAGTAAACATTGTGTGTATCCTGATCATCAGGACTTGGTGATAATATCATGCAGGCTTTTATTATAATAACAGGCTAGAAGTCTTCAGAATAGATTAAAATTGCCTTATACTTTTAAATGAGGTGAAATTTATCAAATTTTGTGGATTAAGTAATAATTTCCACCTTCTTATGATACAGGAGCTTTCAGCAAAAAGCTATAACAGTTTTACATTGCTGATATTCGCTTTGAACAATGTCGATCCAAAAACGGAAAATAACAGACAAAAGTAGATGTACTTTATTTTTACTATTTTCAAGACTTCCAAGTCTGGCATTATCATACTCGCAATCTCATCAAGTCTGGCAATATCTTCTGACAATATCTTAAATTCTGACAATATCATAAAGTCTGGTAATATCATAAAGTCTGGCAATATTATCAAGCCTGACAATATCATCAAGTCTGGAAGTATCATCAGATCTGGCAATATCATCAAGTCTGGCAATATCATCAGGTCTGGCAATATCATCAAGCCTGACAATATCATCAGGTCTTGCAATATCATAAAGTCTGGCAATATCATCAGGTCTTGCAATATCATAAAGTCTGACAATATCATCAAGCCTGACAATATCATCAAGTCTGGAAGTATCATCAGATCTGGCAATATCAACAGATCTGGCAATATCGTCAGGTCTTGCAATATCATCAGGTCTGGCAATATCATCAGGTCTGGCAATATCATCAGGTCTTGCAATATTATCAAGTCTGGAAGTATCATCAAGTCTGGCAATATCATTAGGTCTGGCAATATCATCAGATCTGGCAATATCGTCAGGTCTTGCAATATCATCAAGCCTGACAATATCATCAGGTCTGGCAATATCATCAAGCCTGACAATATCATCAAGCCTGACAATATCATCAAGTCTGGAAGTATCATCAAGTCTGGCAATATCATCAGATCTGGCAATACCAACAGATCTGGCAATATCATCAGATCTGGCAATATCGTCAGGTCTTGCAATATCATCAAGCCTGGCAATATCATTAGGTCTGGCAATATCATCAGATCTGGCAATATCGTCAGGTCTTGCAATATCATCAAGCCTGACAATATCATCAGGTCTGGCAATATCATCAGGTCTGGCAATATCATCAAGCCTGACAATATCATCAAGTCTGGAAGTATCATCAAGTCTGGCAATATCATCAGATCTGGCAATACCAACAGATCTGGATATATCATCAGGTCTGGTAATATCATCAGGTCTTGCAATATCATCAAGCCTGACAATATCATCAGGTTTGGCAATATCATCAGGTCTGGCAATATCATCAAGCCTGACAATATCATCAAGTCTGGAAGTATCATCAAGTCTGGCAATATCATCAGATCTGGCAATACCAACAGATCTGGGATATATCATCAGGTCTGGTATATCATCAGGTCTGGCAAATATCATCAAGCCTGACAATATCATTCAGGTTTGGCAATATCATCAAGTCTGGCAATATCATCAGGTCTGGCAATATCATCAAGCCTGACAATATCATCAGGTCTGGCAATATCATCAGGTCTGGCAATATCATCAGGTCTGGCAATATCATCAAGCCTGACAATATCATCAAGTCTGGAAGTATCATCAAGTCTGGCAATATCATCAGATCTGGCAATACCAACAGATCTGGATATATCATCAGGTCTGGTAATATCATCAGGTCTTGCAAATATCAACAGATCTGTTAATATCATCAGGTCTTGCAATATCATCAGGTCTGGCAATATCATCAGATCTGGCAATATCATCAGGTCTGGCAATATCATCAAGCCTGACAATATCATCAGGTCTGGCAATATCATCAAAGCCTGACAATATCATCAGGTTTGGCAATATCATCAAGTCTGGCAATATCATCAGGTTTGGCAATATCATCAGGTCTGGCAATATCATCAAGCCTGACAATATCATTAGGTCTGGCAATATCATCAGATCTGGCAATACCAACAGATCTGGTAAAATCATCAGGTCTGGTAATATCATCAGGTCTTGCAATATCAACAGATCTGTTAATATCATCAGGTCTTGCAATATCATCAGGTCTGACAATATCATCAGATCTGGCAATATCATCAGGTCTGGCAATATCATTCAAGCCTGACAATATCATCAGGTCTGGCAATATCATCAGGTCTTGCAATATCATCAGATCTGGCAATATCATCAGATCTTGCAATATCATCAGGTCTGGCAATATCATCAAGTCTGGTAATATCATCAGGTCTGGTTATATCATCAGGTCTTGCAATATCATCAGATCTGGCAATATCATCAAGTCTGGCAATATCATCAGGTCTGGTAATATCATCAGGTCTTGCAATATTATCAGGTCTGGCAATATCATCAAGTCTGGTAATATCATCAGGTCTGGTAATATCATCAGGTCTTGCAATATCATCAGATCTGGCAATATCATCAAGTCTGGCAATATCATCAGGTCTTGCAATATCATCAGATCTGGCAATATCATCAAGTCTGGCAATATCATCAAGTCTTGCAATATCATCAGATCTGGCAATATCATCAGGTCTGGCAATATCATCAGGTCTGACAATATCATCAGGTCTGGCAATATCATCAGATCTTGCAATATCATCAGGTCTGGCAATATCATCAGCATGGCAATAACATCAGGCATGGCAATTCCAACAGATCTGGTAATATCATCAGGTCTTGTAATAACATCAGGTCTGGCAATATCATCAGGTCTGGCAATATCTTCAAGCCTGACAATATCATCAGATCTGGCAATATCATCAGATCTGGCAATATCATCAGGTCTGGCAATATCATCAGGCATGGCAATAACATCAGGCATGGCAATTCCAACAGATCTGGTAATATCATCAGGTCTGGCAATATCATCAGGTCTGGCAATATCATCAGGTCTTGCAATATTCATCAGATCTGGCAATATCATCAGATCTTGCAATATCATCAGGTCTGGCAATATCATCAGGTCTGGCAATATCATCAGGTCTGGCAATTCCAACAGATCTGATAATATCATCAGGTCTTGCAATGTCATCAGGTCTGGCAATATCATCAGGTCTGGCAATATCATCAGGCCTTGCAATATCATCAGGTCTTGCAATATCATCAATCCTGACAATATCATCAAGCCTGACAATATCATTAGGTCTGGCAATATCATCAGGCCTGGCAATATCATCAGGTCTTGCAATATCATCAATCCTGACAATATCATCAAGCCTGACAATATCATTAGGTCTGGCAATATCATCAGGCCTGGCAATATCATCAGATCTGGTAATATCATCAGGTCTGGTAATATCATCAGGTCTGGCAATATCAACAGATCTGGTAATATCATCAGGTCTGGTAATATTATCAGGCCTGGCAATATCATCAGGTCTTGAAATATCATCAGGTCTTGCAATATCATCAGGTCTGTCAATATCATCAAGTCTGGCAATATCATACTGGAAATACTTGTATAATCAAATATCTTTAATGAGGAAAAGTTTTTTTTATAATTGAAGATTTGTATGCCTCGCGTTATCCTGTGAAAATTATCAATTATTGTTGCCTTTCAATTAATTTGTTGTTCACGAGACAAATGGAAATTAGAATTTTAATCTGTTTTCAGCGGTTTTTCCAGAAAAAAGGCCCCTTCATATGTATTCTGTGAAGATAAAACAAACAAAAAGAATTATTTGCTCGACTCATTAGGTTATATTTGAAATATACAATTACATGTACAATGTTTATGCTAAATGTGTACACCAGACTTTTCTTTCTAACATGTATATAGCTTTATACGTGTAGGTCCTAGCGTTAGCAAAACACATTCAAATACATTAACATTATTAAACTAAATCAGTATAAAATAATTAAATTTACTTTCTATTACACTCTTAAGATTTACGTTATTTATCTATGTATGTTTCGATCTATCCATCAATTCCTCAGTTATAATTTAACTATTTTATGAAAAAAAAAATGATTATTTAAATTAACGGAAATGACTTATTGAATAAATTAAAGCAATAAATCAAACAGTCTAGTGGTATATTTTACAGAGATTTATTTTTGTTGCCTTTATTAGAGTTTCACAGTAGAAGAGGTGTATTTCCTGTTTTTTCTAGACAGACTTTTCCATATAAATAATTCCAAAAGACGTCTTGTATATTCTACAGACCTTATTACCTATATTTATGGCAGAAGTAACTAATATAATTGTTCAATTTTATTTTTTGCCTTAGTTAGCGCTTAAGAAAGGTTCAAAAAAAATAATTAAGAATGTAAAATAACATACTAATTTAGAAAAAAAGAACACACAAAAGAAAAGAAGATTCAAGCCAAATCAGTCATTTCTGGAAATTGATCGTTTATATGTAACATGTTTTCTTCAAAAGTCCGTTACAAAAAAACTCTTCAATAGGCAGAATTATTCAGCTAATTTTGAATACAAATCTTATATTTATAACAAAACAACAACAACAAAAAAAAAACAACGAAAAACAAACGAAAAAAAAACGCAGTCCAACACGGCACAGCAACACCAGCAAGGGTACCGAGCAGGGAACCGGGAAAAAAAGAGCCACTGTTTGAAGACAGTATGTATAAAACATTGGTAAAGCTCACGGCAACAGACTCGGTTTGATTGAGCCTGTTTGTGGACATCAAAGTTTTCTCAATAGTCCTCCACATTAAGTTTATAAACATTCATTGTAAATTATAGGACAGTTTATAGTGGAAACAACAGAACAACATATAAATTAAATATCATTTGAATCACATATACAAGTTAAATACTAAAGGAACACAAATATTATCGAAGATCATTTTATATTCACTATTTATAATAACATTTAGGTGATAACAGCGCCCCAAAGTCCTTTCATTACATGCTTACTGGTACACAGTTATCATGTCAAAATCACTAACCAGCTTTAGAGAACAGAGGTACATATATGCAACCTCTTTACCTTCATGTGAAGTATATAATCTGAAGAAGAAAATGTCTAATTTTGTGAGAACAAGGCTATAATTTAAGGCTTACTACGAGAACCAGCTTTCAAAGTTCTTTAAAGTCATAAAGACTGAAAAGATTATGCGAGAACAAAATCTAGAAACTCAAGTGACCGATGAGTTTCATAGCGCTACTCATGTTCTGGTTTTAATGAATAATTTCTGATAACTTCAAATTCGAATCATTTGTATCGAATTTCGACTAATTACCATAAATTTTAAACTAAAACACATTTTAGTTGTCAACATTCAGCTGTAAACGACGTTCATTTAGATTACAGACTACTTTAATCTAACTATATGATCATTAAACAAGACTTTTCATGTCTGTATGCAAAGGACTACATTATGGAGAATATATTAGCAGATAAGGAAAAACACATATCAGGTTTATTCATTTTATTTGTAAAAATACAGCCAGTTTCAATAACCCTTAAAACTCATGTAACTTTAGTAACCTGTGGTACATGATTTCGTGCTTCATAACCTCCTAAAACTCAATTTTATTTCGCTTATGTCATTTTTTCATTTAGGACACACACCATCTTTTACTGAGTGGATGGGACCATCCGCCGCTTTTCATGAGATGGCGTGTCACATTGAATGATAATAACCGTATGAACATTCACTGTATTAGCGTGTCACATTGAAGATTCAATGATAATAATCGCATGAACAGTCACTGTATTAGCGTGTCACATTGAAGATTCAATGATCATAACCGTATAAACAGTCACAGCATTAGCGTGTCACATTGAAGATTCAATGATAATAACCGTATGAACAGTCACAGTATTAGCGTGTCACATTGAAGATTCAATGATAATAACCGTATGAACAGTCACAGTATTAGCGTGTCACATTGAAGATTCAATGATAATAACCGTATAAACAGTCACAGTATTGGCGTGTCACATTGAAGATTCAATGATAATAACCGTATAAACAGTCACAGTATGACGTGAATGACGTAGTATCCTACCACTGAACAGTGAGAAATTCTAAATTCTAAAAGTTAAATATTTCCTGTTTAAATGTTGATGTCTGCTAAAGTCGGTCGGGAGGGGTGGG
This sequence comes from Ruditapes philippinarum, assembly GCF_026571515.1. Taxonomy (NCBI): domain Eukaryota; kingdom Metazoa; phylum Mollusca; class Bivalvia; order Venerida; family Veneridae; genus Ruditapes; species Ruditapes philippinarum. Next base: position 17,432 of record NW_026867362.1, on the reverse strand, counting down.
GGCATTGACGGTAGTTTGCATTTACTCAAAACATCAATGAAAAGGCTCAATCTATCTGAGCCTACTGCGTTTTAAACATTGGCTCTTTAAGCGTTCTTTTTGGGACTCTATTCGTCTCTATTTCAAAAATAATATTAGATTGAATGGATGTATAAATTACAATCAAATATAAACTTTTTTGTTAAAAATATTAGGTAACATCAATACATTTACTGATACTGTATGTAAAATTATCAGGATCGTAACAATAAAAGTCTGTTGTTTTTATTTCGCAGCAAAGTTGTATTTGTCAAGTGTTTAGCTTTTCTGTCTTAGACGACCTTAGTACATATTTTCTGACCGACTGAGTTAGCTTCCTGGCATGAAAGCCTCGAAAGACCTCTCGGAACTCGAACCATAACGTTGAAGGATAATGGATGTTTCTTAATTCTAAAATTACACTGTTATAATGTTAATTTCTGCTGAAGCTGGTACTAGGGGCCGGTCACGTTAGCTTAAGCTGGTACTAGGGGCCGGTCACGTTAGCTTAAGCTGGTACTAGGGGCCGGTCACGTTAGCTTATTCTCACAACTAACGTCCATGAACGGGCTCAATCAACCGAGCCTGCAAAAGTTTTCATTACATACTGCATTATTTAAGGTTTCCGTTGTTTTTGCTATTTTTATTTGTTTCTTTTATTATAAAACAATGTTATATATTACAATAACTGTTTCATTGTGATTTCCATGCGGTGACGTTTAAGCTGTCAAGACGACCCAAGCTTGTTCGTAGCATACGTTAGACTTTCATTGTAAAATTGTCAACATTATTTCTTAGTTACAGTAGTTAATTTGTTAGTTATTAAGTTACTTACTTAGTTAGCTTTTAGTTAACTAATGATCAATTGTTCTCGTATTGCCAATATTGACTACCTTGATGATCTTGTTCTTTTCATTATTTTATCATTTCACACTATTTTAGGTATAACCAAAAACACATAGCACTTAAATTTAGATTTTCTTATGTTGAAACAAAAAGCGCCGATAGTCAGGGCTTTCTATAATTTATAAAATAATAGACAGAACCATTGACCGCATATAATTGATTGTATAATGAATACATTGCTGTGAAGTAAATTGCATTACACATGTCTTTTTTTATTTCTTGCTATGAATTAGTAGAAGAATACATTTTGAGACGTCTTGCTTTCCAATAAGTTTATGGATTCCTTCCGTAAATTATTACGTCGTTTTACCAGTTTTTTTGTTCTTTAATCAGTGCTGTCAATTTTATCTGCGTCAACCAATTAAACAAAGATAAATCAGTAAATACGAAATTATTTCTGACATTGTCAGCGACAGTAATTAGAAATAACGCGTGTTCCCAAAGACCACTCATATGCCATCAGCAGACATGTCATATAATTGATTGATGAGTAAACAGTATACAGGATAAATGTTTACATCTGGGATTAACTTGTTGTTGATGTGTTTATGTTATTTATCTATATACCCAATAAGAATTTATTCTAGACGTCTTTTTGGTGATTAAAAATTAAAGTACGACTTTAATATTCGTCCTATATGGTGATTAAAAATTAAAATACGACTTTAATATTCTATTTTGTTATTCCTGATTTTTCTTATCACTTGTCTCTCACGTGTTCTGGATTCGCACCTCATTTTGATACTATTCTTAATGTCGGAAACTTATTCAGCTACCTCACGAAAGATGAGTGATGTTTCTCTGGTGTCAGCTCTTGGCATGCATGAAAGTCTTCCTCTACCAGTATAATTTGAAGATATTGAGTTCCTCAATAATGTAACGATGTACAACAACAACAACATAAACTTTATTAAGCTCAAGCCATGATATTATTTATTCTTTATTATAGTCTGATCTATATCGAAAATTGAAAGTGTGACTGAGTGTGTAGGAAAGAAAGTAGCGAAAGACATAAAAGACTTGAGAGATGAACTGTTGAAAGAAATGTTTGAAGTAAAACAGCAAATTGGTAGATCGGTAATACAGACTTCTGCTGAAAAAACGATCTCGCCTGAGCCACATAAACAGGATAATTTTGAGAAAGACATACAAATTAACACAAAAAAGCCTGAAAATAACACTCGGCCAACAGAAAATCAAAATTCAAAATCTAAATACTCTGCATTTATAGCAGGTGATTCAATGACAGGTATCCTGAGTGCGAACAGAATGTCAGACTTTAATGTGAAAGTAAACATCAAGACTCACTCTGGTGGAAGAATACGTACAATTGAAAATACCTTCATATCAATGAATGATACAGATTCAAATGGAATAAAGGATAAAGATGTAATATTACTTCATGTAGGCACAAATAATATATCTGATGCAGATTCCAGCCAGTACATAGTTGATGAGCTGAAGGATACAATACACACTGTAAAAACCATCAACTCAAAATGTAAAATAGTCATTTCTTCAATTCTACCTAGAAGAAATGACAAACTTGTCAACACCATTATATCTGAAACCAACAACAGGTTTAGAGATCTGTGTGCAGATGGTGGTCATCACTATATTAACCATGACTCTGACTTTATCCTGCATGGTACTCCAGACAAGTCGCTGTATAAAGACTATTTACATCTAAATAGAAAGGGTGGAAAACTGTTTGGAACAAACATGAGGAAGGCTATAAACTATGTCCTAGGCATATCTACGATGCCATCTGATGACCATAGCAGTAACACAGTGGACAACAAGTCTCATTTTCAGAAAGGGAGGTTTACAGGGAGGAGAGACGAGAACCTGGTCTACATGCCAGTACCAACTTCATGGCTGAGAAATCAGAATTCTTGGGGTCGCCGTCGTTAAATATTTGTGAAAGTAATTCATTTCAATATGGAGAAACCAATGTTAATTTGACTAATGAAATTGTAAATGACAATACTTTAAACTATGACTCCAATAAGAATAGTAACTCTTGGTACACGCATAAAGGGTTGAACATACTACATCTTAATATTCACTATTTGTACCCAAAATTAGACGAACTCAAAATTATAATTTCAGAACAAAAGATTGATATACTCTGTTTATGTGAAACGTTTCTAAATGTAAATTTTCTAGACAATGAACTACAGTTGGACAATTTTACACTTTTTCGCAAGGACAGGCCTTCCAATGGAGGCGGTTTAATTATTTATGTTAGAGACTGTTTATCTTTTGTACATAGATCTGATTTAGAAAGTATTTCTATTGAATCCATTTGGCTTGAACTTAAACAGCCTAAATGTAAATCGTTATTATTGTGTTATGCATACAGACCACCATCTTCTAAAGTTGAGTGGCTTGATAATTTTGCTATATCCTTAGAAAAATCATATTTAGAGGAAAAGAATGTATTGTTATTGGAGATTTTAACTATGATATTTAAAAGCATGATACTTGTTCTAAATCTTGGTTAGATCTAATGCAATCTGTAAATTTTTCTCAGCTTGTTGAATCTCCTACCAGAGTAACTTCAAGCTCTGCTACATTGATAGATCATGCATTTTCAAACATGCCTCAAAGTATAGTCGATGTTTTTGTACCTTCCTTATCCATTAGTGACCATTTTCCCATTTGTCTTACACGCAAACTTTCAAATATCAGTGTTAAAGGTCCCATGCATAAGACAATAACCTTCCGGTCTCTTAAACACTTTGACGAAAATCGATTTTTAACCGAATTGTCAGAGCAACCCTGGTCAGAAGTAGCATCTGTAGAAAATCAAGATAACTCTATAGATTTGTTCACTGATAAATTTTTGTCTGTCCTTGAAAAACATGCACCAACTAGACAAAAACGGGTAAAGAAGGTCACCCAACCAAACTGGATTAATAAAAACATCCTCGATGCTATTAAAACAAAACACCAGTTTCATAAGGTTAATGACACATATAATTACAACATATGGAAACAACACGTTAAGTCTCTCATATATGATTCTAAGCGACAATATTATAATGATACCATCAATCAAAACAAACACAACCCAAAGAAATTATGGACTGGTCTAAAGGAATTATCTGGTTACAAATCCAAGGTTCAAACACATTTTATTGATGATGATGATGGCAACCCGGTTTCTGACCCTTTAATCACTGCAAATTTATTCAACAGACAATTTGCGAATCTCCACCAATCCCATCATGCCATTAATCAGACTGGTTATGAAAATCCTGAGCTTGTTGAACTAAATGCATCTAAACTTCAGCATATACCCCCTTTCAAAATACCTAAAATAGAGCTCTCTTATGTGTTTAATCAATTAAAATCGATTGATATTACAAAGTCATGTGGGTCAGATGGTCTCAGTGCAAGGTTTCTAAAGTTATCGGCCCACATTATTGCTCCCATACTTACCACTATATTCAATAACAGTATTCTAAACAATACATTTCCTAAATCATTCAAAAATGCAAAAGTCATTCCTGTACATAAAAAGGGTTCTAAAAGTGATAAAAGAAACTATAGGCCAATTTCCATACTTCCCTTGATATCACTTATTCTTGAACGTCATGTCAGTTCACATTTAAAGCAATACCTTGAGAAAAATCAACTTCTTTACCAACGTCAGTCTGGATTCAGGTCAAATCATTCATGTCAAACAGCATTGATTAGAATTATTGATGATTGGATTACAGCTATTGACAAAAATGAAATAGTTGGTTCAATTTTCCTTGATCTCTCTAAAGCTTTTGACTATGTGGATCACTCTATTATTATTGAAAAGCTTAGAATGTATAACCTAGACCCTTCATCAGTTGCTTGGTTTTCCTCCTATTTAGATTGCAGAATCCAACAAACTTACATATCCGGTTTATATTCAGAGTCAAGTTCAGTAACTACTGGAGTTCCTCAGGGCTCAGTGCTAGGTCCTATACTGTTTTTAATCTATATCAATGACCTGCCTTTGTCCATGGAAAAAACAGAAACTGATATTTTTGCTGATGACACCACCCTTTCAACCTCTGATGTATCCCTAAACAGAGTAGTTGAATCTCTTACTCATGATCTTTTAAATGCCAACAAATGGTGTGATTTGAATCGCATGTCTATCAATGTTAACAAAACTAAGGTCATGTATATTTCCTCAAAACACAAGCAAAATTATATTCATGAAAGTAATCCTTGTATTTTATATAAAACGGAGCAAATTTTTTGTAGCTCTGAAGAAAAATTATTGGGTATTACAATTAATAACACCTTGTCTTGGCAAAGCCATATTGATAATGTTCTTAAAAAGTGTAACTCATTGTTACATTTATTATCACGTATAAAATTATTCATATCTATACCTGTACGTAAAATGTTTTACAATGCATATATTTTACCACATCTTGATTATTGTTGCATAATTTACGGTAACTGTACGTCTTTTCTAGAAGATAAACTCATTAAGTTCCAAAAGAGAGCTGCAAGACTAATTCTAGACAAAGATTATGACACTCCATCTGCTGAACTTTTTTCTGAACTCCGCTGGATGACCTTTTCACAGAGGGTTGTTTTTCAAAAAGCTATTATGATGTTTAAAATAATGAATAATCAGGCGCCTTCCTATTTATTGAATAATTTCATTTTATCGTCAGATGTTCATACTCGCATTTTGCGTTCATCATCTGATTTTCAACTCTATACCCCTAGACCAAATACTGAACAATTTCGTAAGTCTTTTGTTTATTCTGGAACTTGTATTTGGAACGGCCTTCCTGATTATATTAAGTCTGCTACATCTGTTAACCATTTTAAAACCTTATACTTGAGGTTTTATCACACATTGAAGTATACAAATTGATAATCTCCTGTATGTTTTTACATTTATGTATTTTAATAGTTTGAATATGTTAAATTTATATTGTTCCTTGTTGAGGGCCTCATGGAAGATTGATATGTTTGTTCAAATGAGTTCTCTCGTTAAATAAAGTCTTTATTATTATTATTATTATTATTATTATTATTATTATACATACATATACAATCAAACAATATACATACAGTAAATTGTACAGCCATTCTTTTAAGAATTATAACAGACTGTTCTAGTTTATAAGAGGGGTAACTCCACAGTCCATATTACAGAGATCTATAATATCTACTGTAGATTTACCTCCCTTATTTACATAATTATACCCATTTACATGTTAATATAAACACATCATAATATCTCTAAGACATTTATAAGTAAAACAGCATATTCCAAGCATTGAATGTTATACTTAATATAATTAAAATGTACTAATATTTGTATCTACAACATAACTGTATGAGTAATTACATTAGGGTTGTTAATATTAAAATGGAAGAATGAAATCTCATAACTTTACTAAACCCTAAATGGTTGTCTCCTTATAAATGTACTAAAATCATTTATACATACTTATTTTATTTTATCTTTATACAATCTAAAATTTAGTGACCTCAACTTAAAATCTGCCATAAGGTATTCGTTATTAAAATACTGAGTTTAGTAAATGTGGCACTATTGCGCATAATAAAAAATGTCTTACAAAATCATATGTCACTCATGGTCAGACCATGAATGGACTGGTCAGTGGTGATTATCAAAACAGGAAGATAAAATTTTCTAGTTTGTTTAAAGATACATTTATAACATTTATAACATTTATACAATAAAAGTTCTTTTCTAATTTAAAATGTTCATTTTAGGCAGGAGACACACAGATCATCAACTTCAAATTTTTGAAATTAATAATGTGTATTGTCACCCTCCATCTAAAATGAAGCAATAAAATTATATATTTATTGGTACAAAAAATCTCTTCTAACATTGAGTATTTCGTAGCAGGATTTTACAGTATATTTGGCAATATCATCATTTGACAAGAGGAAGCAAAGCTTGGCAATATCATTATAAGAATTAAACAAAGTACAATTTTCAACAGCATTTTCAAATAATTTATCAGTGTACTGGGGGCAATGCAATAGTACGTGCATCTCATCTTCGATGCCATTATTACAAATAGGATATACTCTATCGTTAACATAATCTTTCGTACCTGCCAATCTCCAATCTGCTTGGTGCAACACCACATCTAAATTTAGCCAATGCTGATCTATGGCGATAAGACATAATTTTATTGACATAATACTCCTGTTCAAAATCAAACTTAAATTTCTGATATAACCTTAACTTGTTTCTACCATCACCAGATTTACTAAATATATAATGAACTGATATTATCCATTCATCTATCTATACATCCATTGCATTCTTCACAATTGTATCAACAACAAGATTTTTATTCTGTGGTAATGTACAGTCACTAAAATCTACACAACCAAATTTTATAAAGAGGTTTTTAATCCTAAAATGCCAGTTGCTACAATTTTTACTGCAAGGTTATAACAGTATTTTGATATCTTGAAATTTACTCTGTTTTGATCCATATTTGACAATTTACACCAAAGGGACCCGGCACAGTGTTGGGATAGTGTAAAAAAGTAATTCTAGAAAAAAATTATACTTTATATATAATATATAGACAAGGGGTTGAACTCGCCAAATCGGCCGAACGCCCCTAGTCCAGTATAAGTCAAAATTGCAAAGTCATTCTTGCGTAAATTATATAAAGCTATATATCAAATTGCAGCTAAATGACATCACTAGACGTTGACAATAACATTACTGTCCCAACTTAAACCGTTTTTGAACAACAAACCGATATTTCGGATGACACATCGTATTTTTGCTAGGTCGGACAAAACCGTGCAACCTGTCAACACTCGATTTTCTACATGTAAAAACGCAATTCCAAACCATGACATTATATCAACCCGCAATAAATCGATAATACAAAACAAAAGAAACAACTTACCGCCGGAAATTGATTTTTAAAATGTTTTATAGCGTCTGTAAACAATTCCTGAATGTGAAAATGAAGTTGTAATCAGCATCCATTTGCTATCACGTGACCAATTTGAAACGGATTATTTCATTGGTTGATTGAAATACAAAGCATTGCTGGGTCACAGAATCGTCCAATCAAACGATGTCTTACAACCGTTGCCGAGTATGTATCATGGCTTCAAAAAAATATTTTGTCGGAAGAGAAATAAAAAGAAATGAATGTTTGTTATAATTGATTGGTTTTGGAACAATTTCCAGCGGTAAGTTGTTTATTTTGTTTTGTTTTATCGATTTATTGCGGGTTGGTATAATGACATGGTCTGGAATTGCGTTTTTACACGTAGAAAATCGAGTGTAGACAGGTCGTCGCCCTATTCTAAAAATGGTGTATCTACAATTTCCTCTTTTTTGGGAAAAAGGGGTTAAAGGTTCAAGACGTTGTAACTTTTATTTAATAACTCCTAACAGTGTGAACTTCTGGATTGGTATTATAGATGTCAACATGTGATGAAAGCACTTTGTTATATACCTTTATAATTTGCAGTAATTGTAAAAATTAAAAAAAAAATTTGGAGATAGACCAAAAATGTTTATTTTTAGATTAAAAAATTACTCTAAAAATGAGTTTGCGGAGATATGACAAAGTTACGCTAAAATTGTAAATACTTTTTGAGTTAGCATTTTTTAAGAGTAATAATTTTACTATAGAATATTAGTAGATTTTTACATTCTAAAGAACATTTTCAGCCAGAGTGGTTGAACCGCTGACACTGAATGACTTTATCTTCGTAAATTACTATGTCAAAGTGTAAATTCATTCACGTGATCTCCAACGTGGGCCTTTCTCGATAATAACAATATAAAATTGTGCCATAAAAAAAAGAAAAACAAACATTTTACAAAATTTTTAATCAATGAACTTGCTAAAACAAACTGAAATATTTTGAACCATAATGAAAAATGAAATGATTGTAACCATCTCTAATATTGTGATTAAATAATACAGATATAAATTATATTATCATTTCATTTCATTTCATTTTATTGGCAAAACGGCAAATAACATTACCTTTGGCCATTAACAGAGTATCATGAAAAATATGGCCAAAAGTTAAATAGTTACAAACATTACATCATACAATATATAACAAAAAGAGCACAAGAATGAAACTAATTAAGAAGCAGTTACATCTTCAAGAGACTGTTGCCTCAACTTAAATGCATTATGAACATAGTGAGCACATTTAAGAATAAGCTTTTTGTTATTAGTGGACAATATAGTCGAAAAGTTTTGTATAGTAGGCCATGAAATTTTCCTAAATATTTGGTTCTGATAACAGTATAAATTGGACAACATAAAAGGAAGTGGTATTCTGATTCAATAGAGTTATATATACATAGTTTACATTTGCGATCGTTTCTATCAATGTTAAAATGTTACCATTAATTCTTTTTAATTCACACAATTAAAGTCAATACCACATGCATTCAAAGTCTCAAGTATTGTTTGTGGTTTAATATCAACGTATGAAAAAATATCTGCTCAAGTTCTTAACAATCTTTCAAGATTGCAAAATCGTCGTTTTCAAGATTTTACATCCAGTGAATTTTGCGATCTCCCATATTGGTTTTTTGTCGCACAACGTAGATACTGGACATTCCATGAACAGGCTAAATCAAACCGAGCCGGCAACATTTTAGATCATGCCGTATTGTGCTTTAAGAATTCTGCTATTATCTAATAAATATAATCATTGATGACCCGGAGAACACTGAAACTCGCATGCAAACTTAAAATCTATGTTTTGACAAGACAGTGGTATTCCGATCCCATTGGAATGTTAAATATCTATTTATTTTGTGAATATTTTAAGACTTGAAACAATGATTTATCTGAAACTGATGGCAAGTCAAAACTTCCCCACAGACTTGATGTTGTTGATATAAAATTCCAAAGTTTTGTAGAAGTTCTGCTAACTGCAGTCACATGTTCTAAGAGACAACATTTCTGTAAGGACAACATCTGATAATGTAAGTAAGTCTGACCTGAAATGGACAAAATATTATCATTAACAATTAAACAACAACAATGTTCGATACTCCAAATAGTTCCAAATAGTTCATACGAATATCCGAATATAGTTATCCGAAACTATGTGATTGTGAAACTTTGAGAAATATATATAAATAATGATAATACTATGAAACAAATACTAATACAAAATATAAATTCACTTATAAAACGTATAAAAGCTAAAATATATTACTTACATGCTTCAGAAACCATTTTTAACTGTTACTTTCCTAGTTAGCTGGCTGATTTAGATACGATTGTTGTTTGTTATCACTGGAGTTAGAACAATTATATTGTCAGGCCCCTTCAGGTCACATGACATATATTTTTCAACTTGATTGGCTGGCACGAAAGATTAGCCTAAAAGTGTTACATGTGTTGGAGATACGACGAAAAAAGGCTAACAGCAAAGCTTTCCATTGGACATAGAACAAAATACAGACGCTATATCTACAAAAGTATGACGTAAATCTTCACAAGTTTTGTTTTGGAGATAGAACAAACTAATACTAAAATAAATGTGCAGTTATCTCATTTTTTGTAAAAATGGAGTTAGGACATTTTTAGAATAAGGCGACGAGGTTGCACGGTTTTGTCCGACCTAGCAAAAATACGATGTGTCATCCGAAATATCGGTTTGTTATTCAAAAACTGTTTAAGTTGGGACAGTAATGTTATTGTCAACGTCTAGTGTTGTCATTTAGCTGCAATTTGATATATAGCTTTATATAATTTACGCAAGAATGACTTTGCAATTTTGACTTATACTGGACTAGGGGCATTCGGCCGATTTGGCGAGTTCAACCCCTTGTCTATATATTATATATACAATATATATTTTTTTTAAATTACTTTCTTACACTATCCCAACACTGTGCTGGGTCCCTGTGATTTACACCAAAAGTTACCAACACATTTCAATAGTTTGACATAAACTGGATCTCAACCCATATTACCAGCTACAGCAGAGCTTGGAGTATATTTTCCTGTACCTAAGAAAAATCTCATAGCGCGATTTTCCACAGCTTCTATACAAGAGAATTTCATAGTCCCCCAAATGGCAGCACCAATAGTACACCCTATTTTTTAATATCCCCATCATAAATCTTTCACAATAAATGGCGCTGTTTGTGACATTTATGGTGTCAACGTGATAAAATACATGTATTATTATAATCACCTGCAGCAAAAAAGAGAGTTAACATTATCAATATTGCACATGCAGCCATATCATATTTGAATAAATATAATATTAATAATAAAATTTAAAATCAATTCAGAAAAAATAGTCGATGTTCCTATATCAATTTTATTTAACAGCTGTTTATTTTACATACACTTTCCATAGCAACATAGCAATAATATAACTGCTTTACAAAAACCTAAAGGGATGTTAAATTTTTGGGTTTGGTTTCACAATATTTTTTTTACCCTTAATCTTATTTCAACTTTCCCCGGGTAAAAGTATTACTTTAAATTTTTCCTTTCCCTTTTAATGATAAATTTTCTGGAAAAAAAAAAGGGTTTCAAATATTATGCGCTAATTTTAATGTTAGGGTTTTAGTAAATTCCCAGAGGGGTCATAAGGAGTTACCCCTACAACATACATTCTCTGCATATTTCCAAAATTTTGCCCCCTTGCCAATGAAATCGAAAAAATTTTTTTTAAAATGCCAAAAATTTTTTTTCCAAACAGTGCTGTTCCCTTAAAGGGATTGTAAAATTTTTTAATTAAATGAGTAATTTAATGGCCCTCCGCCAATTACTTTTGCATTTCCAACCCCTTAAAATATCCCGGGGCAAACCCCTTGAAGTGGGTTATAGGTTATATACAGTTTTAATGATTTTATTTTCTCGCTTCACTTCGTTCGCTCGAAAATTAATTTCTTAAAACTCTGTATATAACCTTTAACCTATACAAATTGGTTGAAATGATCGTTATTCGCAATTTGTTTATTAATAGATCGGTTAATTAAAATGCATTTTTAAGTAATAGACAGCACCTAATCATGAGCTTCAAATTGATTATTTACTTTATCTTTGAATAACATGTGTGTGTATATACATGTGATACTGTCAATCGAACAATCATTATATAATGTTTAAATTGGGATAAGTCTTTTTATTGACATTAACAAACGTTAAGAGGTTAGTTAAAAAAATATGTTTAAAATTCAATATGAAAAGTAATTATTAAATATCAAGTATTACATTAAAGATAAGATACTTATACTCGAGTACATCTTTCATTGGAATTCTTATCCTATGCATTTTATGGCAATTGTTTTGTTATTCACATATCTGAAACAAAAATTATGTTTATTGTAAATAATATCTATTAACCGATTTGATTACGGACGAAAATGCAAAATTATTGGTCTAACGATCACTTGTCGTCCAACCAAGACAGAGAGGTGCGAGCGACCTCGCCGGTACACTAAAACACCGCCTGACTAGACACTATTACAATCAGTCTCTAGGATGTCAAACCATGTACATATAACCATGAACAAACATCTTCTTCGATGTACAACCATGTACATATAACCATGAACAAACACCTTCTTCGATGTAAAACCATGTACATATAACCATGAACAAACACCTTCTTCGATGTAAAACCATGTACATATAACCATGAACAAACACCTTCTTCGATGTAAAACCATGTACATATAACCATGAACAAACACCTTCTTCGATGTAAAACCATGTACATATAACCATGAACAAACACCTTCTTCGATATAAAACCATGTACATATAACCATGAACAAACACCTTCTTCGATGTAAAACCATGTACATATAACCATGAACAAACACCTTCTTCGATGTAAAACCATGTACATATAACCATGAACAAACATCTTTTTCGATGTAAAACCATGTACATATAACCATGAACAAACACCTTCTTCGATGTAAAACCATGTACATATAACCATGAACAAACAATTTCTTCGATGTAAAACCATGTACATATAACCATGAACAAACAATTTCTTCGATGTAAAACCATGTACATATAACCATGAACAAACAATTTCTTCGATGTAAAACCATGTGACATAAGGTTCTACGATGTAAAGCCGTCAACGTCAACAACAACAACACAATGGTAGAACCAAAAAGCTTTTGTTCCTGTCTTCAACCAAAGAAGCCGAAAACCTCCGTTTATCAATATAATGTGTTTTTCTATGTGTTATATAAACTTTAAAAAAAACAGAGAAATACTTATGATAACTTATTTTGTAAAGCAGTTATTTGTGCGACGCTATGAGAAAAAGATATCAAATAAATACCTCATAAACATTTTTGAGAATTGTGCAACAGCAGACAAATTAAAAACAATACTCAAAAACATCGCTACATAAATGAAGAAGAATATTTCTATCATCACTTTGCCGTATTCTTAAATTCAAGACAATCTCTTTTACAGCGACGAAACAACAAGAAAAGAGTTTACAGATATGTATGGAAGCCTTGGAGGGTCACTTTTGAGTTTCAACTTATAGATTTATTTTACTATTTTCTTATGACTTTTGATTTATGACTTTTGGTTTATGACTTTTGATTTTTGACTTATGGATTTTGTTATTTCCCACGTGCTTGCCACTATAATTATAATTTCCAAGGAAAATATGGTAGAATATGACAACGATTCAGACGAGGTAAGTTCATTGACCTAAGTTTCCTGGAGACTTATTTAAAAAACAAAAGATGTGGGCTCGTATGCAAGAACAGAATGTTATTCTTATATAAGCCTTTTAAATTGATTAAGAAAAGAAAATACTTTGCTTGCATTGTATTGCATTTGGTATCCATTTTTTATTTTGATTTCCGGAACAGGGATATATAATCTCAAATTGACATACAGCGTATGAATCAAACGCTTTATTTTTTATATGGGTTCCAGTTTTAAATCCAAACCGGTCTCGCATTGTTGTTTGCTGCAGTAACAATCGGTTTTCACCCGTAGTTCATTCTTCGTCCATCTAATATAGACCAAATTATAGGCCTTATTTTGACAAAGAAATTTGTGGTTAAGAAGTTTCAGGAAACATGGTATTTCAAAAACGAAAATCATACAGCTTTGAAACTTCACACACTTGTTTTAGAACACGCTCTAAGTTAGAAATCTCTGAATTGCATTGTTATCAAATTATGCCTCTTTTTCGATTTTGAGTTCATGGTTTAGAATTTTCATGAAAAATGGTTTCTCAAACACTATTTTAGCGATTCCTTTGAAACTTAGAACACATATTTAGTGTTGACATCTAAGATCAATGACCAAGTCTCGTATGAGTGGCGCACAATTTGACATACTTGTGCCCATTTTTTAAAAGCTAAAATGTTTTGTCAGATGGTTTATGAAATATGGTCCCATAAACCAGTTATGATATAATATTGAAACTTTATTCACTTTTTCAGTATCAATAACTTAGGTCACATACCAAGTACAAAGTACATGTTATTTGTATATAAACTTTTGTATACAGTTATGTATTAAGGGATTTTTGTACATGTATTTCATTTTGTATATATATGTATTTGATTTCAATTGAGATAACACATACTTTTAATGTTTTCAGTTTAAATTCTAGTAAAGCTACCTGTAGGAATTAAGGACGTGCTGTCGAATGGTTTCAACTACAAAGCAGTTGCAAGAGCATCAGCAAAACATATTTGTCAAGTTTTCGGAGCCAGTTTAGAAGACTAAGAGGTTTCATGGCAAAACAGCGTTCGTTCCGAGTGGAAAGTAGTACAGTTTAGCAAATGCAAAATGTCCAAACAGTCTAGTGATTTGGTTTTCTTCGTTATTGTCTATGGAATTATTCAGACATTTTTGGAATACGTGCGTTACCTGTTCACACTTGTTTCAGACGCTCGATAATTTTCAAGTTTTAACCCCACCACTTATTGTGGACGCTTATTGGAAACACGCAATGTCATGGTGAGACAGAGAAAAGTGTGAACAATCATGAATTCATAATTCTGGCTTTCATAATTTTCAGTATTTGCCCATTGTAAATTTTAAAACTTAAAAGAAAGGTATCGAAATCAAACTTTGCATGTTCATATAGCTTGGTGAGGCAGAAAGAAACATACTTCTTGCTATCATAGCTACATTTTAGAAAGTCCCCTTTGTTGTTGATTTGTTTTCTTTTCTTTTTTCATACTTACATTTTGTTAAACTCATAATTATCCCAAAAACTGTTGGCGGCATCAATTTGAATTTACTGGCAGATATATCTCGGCGAGACAGAGTGCATTGTGTTGTTAACAAAACTTTTGATTATAACAATTTTAATCGTTCTTCTAAGTTAAACATTCCCTTTTTCGACATGCTGTGGGTTGGGGGTATGCTCATTACGAAAGACTATGATATTTCCATTACATATAAAGTCGGTTATTCTTCGAAAGGTGGACGTTATTTAATTATCATATATACATTATACAATGTATACAGTTTCTTAAAGTTAACTAGGAAATTTTTAGCTAGAGACTGTGTTTGTTTTAACTCTCTTTTAAACCTTTAGAAATGAAGAAATAACGCTTTGACAATGATTTTAAAAATCTTGACTTCAATAATAATGCAGTCACTCTAGCGTTGCTAGTTTACCTAATTTATCTTATGTTTTTAAAAGCTTCGTTAGATCACTCATGTTTTCTTAGTTTTTTCATCAGTAACGTATCAACGATGTGTTGTTTTGTAGAAATATTGCATGTATATATGTCGTCTGTGACGTAAATACTTGACGTTTTTGTTGATGGCAGTGTTTATTTTTAGCTGTTCCTTAGTGTTAGCTTTTAAGTAAGGCATGTGTGCTATTTTAGAAAAAAAAATGCTTACCTCTGTATTTCTTATCTCTGTTTTTAAATTAAATATAATGAGGCTCAAATTCAGTTTGTTTTGCCTATCTAATACATTTGTTTTCTTATAAGACAACACTTTTGTTAAACAAAATAAAGCACGGTTGTAGAATAAAAAATGTCTGTTGTTATCTGTTTAAACGCATTTATTCCAAACAATTATTGATAGCTCTGCCAACCTGTTACGGTCTAGACCGTGAGGTAAAAACCTTTGGTAGTGTGGTCTCTCGGTAGAGGTTTATTTAGGTAGTTTGTTGAGGGAGTTGGCTGGTTCTACACAGTTTACTTCTATAGTGATGGCTATTCTATTTCTGCTTTGCTCATTTCAACCTATTACTTATAATTTTAATGGAACACTATCTCTACATAGATAAATAAATTCTCTGTAACATTTAAATACTGTTTATTCCGGTGGAAAATTGCAAGTTTATTTTGGTTAAAACAAAGTTTAAATAACACAATAATAAATTGTCAACAAAGGCGGACAATGTATTTTTATCATTCAGGACCAGATTTGATATGATAATGTAAAAAAGTACAAGTTTGAAGTAGAAATTATCAAAAGTAATCAAGTCATATTTGTGCCACAACCTTTTTCTAAATTTTATTATATACCTCTAAATTTTCTTCCAACGGATAGAAAATTCCGTTTTATGTTAGTGACAAATACGGAACCATATATGGAAATGTCGGATTATATTTGACATTGGCTCCGATCTTAGCTGTGTCTTACGTAGCATTAGGAAACGGGAACCAAAATTATAAGAGGCATCGCCGGTTTTGCATAAATTACGTATTCATCCGTCAGTCATAAAGTTATTTTTTATTTTCTGAAATTTTTTATATTTTTTGTTTGTTTGGATTTTTACGGCACGTCAACACATAACTGGCCATATCGTGCCGAATGCTATAATAGGCTTAAAATATTATGTAAAACATTTTAAATGACAATAGAAATGAGCCAATTAGATCCTAGAATACAAATTTATCTCTTTTAAATAATCAATTATGTTTTTTGATGGAATTGTATTAAAAAGTTCTTTGAGTGAATTTACAGAATAAAATCTATTACGGGCCTGTGAAAAATCATGACATTCAAGAAGAAAATGCTTGACAGTAAAATTTTCATTACAACCTACACAGAAAGGGGCATTGTCATTTGTGAGGAGATAAGAGTGGGTAATTTTAGTGTGTCCAATTCGGCATCGAAGAAGAACTGTTTTGATCACGGCGGTTTGACAGAGATAGAGATGGTGACATATCAAGAGATGGGTTTATATCGTGAAGTTTATTAAAAAACGGCATTGTCCCAATTTGCTTTCCATTCAGATGATACGAGTTTATTTATAGCCGGTCTAAAAAATCACAAGCTGGTAACAATAAGTCAGTTTTTTGAAAATTTAATGATTGTTTAGCTAAAGCATCTACTTTTTTTCATTTCCCCGTATTCCTACATGGCTTGGAATCCAATATAATTTAACATTTTGTTTTAAGTATATCATGGAAATCGTAAAAGAAGTTTCTTTACCATGATATTGTCAGATTTTTTATTTTTTAACGGATATTAAAACAGAAAGCGAGTCAGAAAATATCACAAATTTATCGG